>NW_024882907.1:0-167024 GCF_019059575.1 Amphibalanus amphitrite
CCAACACTGAGTTATGGAGCACCGATGCTTACGGTGTTATGCGTTTGATGTGATTGTTGTTTTGACTGGTAAGTCAAAGTAGCATTTGCGAGATTTAAGAAGATTGTGCCTTGTAATATCGTATTTCATTGTAGCTCTAGCCTCAAGGTGTTGCAATGTTTGATCTTGTCTGTCGCACTGTTAGCAGAAGTGGCGCAGGTATTTTTTATTTTTTCCCATGAATTGAATGCTTTTGATGTTCCCTCATGTCTTCCGCAGACGTCCTGAAACTCGTCAGCAAGACTTGTGACAGGACCACTGTCGTCAAGGCGGTAGCGAAGTGGCTGTCCGGAAGCTGCGACCGGAATAGGGGCGCGCAGACTCTCTGGTCAGGCGTTGCTTAAGGAACATCGAGGCCACAAATGGGCCGGTGCCTAACGGTCCGCCGAGTGGTCCTTCCAGCGAGGGTGGGCGCCGATGACCATGTAGTCCGGGCGCCCAAAAACCCCAATTCATCATCATCATCACCAGCGAGGGTTAGTGAAGAAGTGAACTTCCACCAGTTCTGCCGTGCTAGCGCGAGCCGGCAGAACCCTACTCTATTCCTATCTTATTCTATTCCTATTCCGTCCGAAGCCCCCACCCCTGGGCCCCACCCCATCGCCGATGCCGCCGCCAACCTTGGTTTTTGTAAATTGACCTGTGTGATTATCGGAAAAAAAATACATTTCTTACATGCCTTTTTTCATCTTTGGTGCAACGAGGTGAACATGTATTGCGGTTTCCATTTCGGGTGCCTGACACCGTCCCTGATTTTACCCCTCAATACAAGGCCTGGATACGTCCCTGCATGGTACAACTCTGGGCCGGACTTGGGCCAGAGCATATTTCCAAAGAGTTCAACTCGGGCGAGCTACGGTTTGGCCTGGCTAGCGCTGGCTGTACTCCGAACTGGTCCGGCGCGCTATGGCTATGGTGCGGCACTGTCCCGGCATGCTACGGCCAAGTCCGGCAGTGTCTCGTAGCTGCTCTGGCTTACTGCGGCTGAAATACGGTTGAGGTACGGCACGACTGATATGGCTCAAGTCCGGCCGTGGTGCCGGCGAGCTCCGGGATCGTGTGTCAGCTCCAGTAGAGCCCCAGACCTTGCCCGTACTTCGGCCGGAGCAAGAGTGCCGGAGCTAGCCCGAGTGGAACCAGTTACGGCCCAGACCAAAATTGCTGGCTGGGTTGGTGGCGGGCCGACGTCGGGCAGCTGTAGGCCCGCCGGGCTCCTATCCCGTGCCGAGCTGTCCACGTCGGCCCGACCTCGGCCGCCCACTGGCGGTTGCATGTCGGTCGGATTTCGCACTAGGCGGATATAGCCCCTCACCAGCCGAGGATCGCGCCGACGGTGGACCGAGTCCCAGACGACGTCGGTTCGCTGTCGGGCCGACATCGGCATGTTCACTGGGGACTTGCTAGAGCGGTCAAAACGCCTCAGCTGTAATCAGCTTGACGATACGGATCGACTGATATGCAACATGACCCTTTCCGGTCAGGTCATGACCTTGACCTGAGGTCAAATTTTCAAAATGACCTTTCAATATCAACTTATAGTTCATTCAACGCATCTCGATGAGAGGAACATGATGCTGGCAAAATAAATGTCGTGCCTTTCTTGAGTCAAAAGTTATTACAGAAAAACACTTTTTTTTCGCAAAAACGGTTATTTTTCGAGTTTTTGCCCTGTGGAGGCTAAACAGTTGGTTCTAGGTCAAATCTGAAAGGAAAGAGCGTTAAAAGGGCTATCGAATGCGCTTTTCCGCGGCGCTCTAGCTCTTTTGGTTCCCGAGTTTCGAAGTTTTGATTCCCCACGTGCATATAGTTGCATCATATTCACATTCAGATTCGCGTGCACATTCGCGGACCCCTTCGATTTGGCTGAAAATTGCACAGCAGATAGACCATGAGCTCCTAAGTGCAAAAATCATCTTTTTATTTACCGACATTTAGCATTTTCCAAGTTATTCACGTTTGTTTTACTAGTACAATATTCTGGTTAGTAAACTTCCCGGAAAAATCGGACCTCATCAAATTTCAAGAAAATTTCAGAAATGATTAAGACTCAGTAGTTCCTTACAAAAAACTAATTTGCATCAAACGCGGTCGCATAGTTTTCTCAGGAGAAGTCTCTAAAGTTCAAGGTCGTTCAAGGTCATGCAATTTTTCTAACTTTTTGGAGTCGTTTTACACGTGATAGCTTCGTATTTATGAAGGACATTAGCTATACATACTGCAATAACAATATACTTAAGCACCAGAGGCATTGTTAGACCAAAGGGCGAAAAACAGTCGATAAACCTATTGAGCAAAGCCAAGAGGCAAATACAAGTGATATTCAGATTTCCCGTCCTAAAGTGAACTTGCCGGACCCCTCCGATTTCGTTCATAGTCACAGGAATGATGCTCATTGACCTCCTGAACACGAAAATAGTGCTCCTTTTGACCGACATCAAAGACTTTTCCAGATATACGCATGCGTGCACATTCACATTGCATATATTGCATATGGCACGTTGGGCGGACCCCTTCGATTTCGCTCAAAATCACAGGAATGATGCTCCTTGACCTCCTGAACACGAAAACAGTGATACTTTTGACCGACATCAAAGACTTTTCCAGATATACGCATGCGTGCACATAGTCGTTTTGAGTCTAGAAGCTTCTAAAGAGGCCAATGTTTGGCTATACACCCCGTAAGTGGTCTTTAGGCATACGAGTCAATGCAGAGGTCAACTTAACGGTCTCTCCTGCCTAAACTAAGAAAGATACAGTAACCCGGTTACCACCATTCGATAGTCCTTGAATGTATCTACAACACATAGGAAATTCAAGGTCTTGACGTTTTTGGTCTGGCCGCCAGATGACGCCAAAGTTGACATATATTTGCGCCACCTGGTGGGCAGTTGTAGAAGCTCGACGAAAATGCGGTTCTTATATGTTGTAGCCACATCCATTCTGCATCGACTGAAACTAGAAACTTGAAGATCGGTGTAGTCGTATTGAATGTAGAAGCTTCTAAAGAGACCTATGTTTGTCTATGCACCCCTTAAGTGGTCTTTAGGCATGCGAGTCAATTCAGAGGTCAACTTAACGGTCTCTCCTGCCTAAACTAAGAAAGCTACAGAAATCCGGTTACCGCCATTCGATAGTCCTTGAATGTATCTATAACATATAGGAAATTCAAGGTCTTGACGTTTTTGGTCTGGCCGCCAGATGGCGCCAAATTTGACATATATTTGCGCCATCTAATGGGCAGTTGTAGAAGTTCGACGAAAATGCAGTTCTAACATGTTGTAGCCACGGCAATTCTGCATCGACTGACACTAGAAACTTGAAGATCAATTCAGTCGTTTTGAGTCTAGAAGCTTCTAAAGAGACCAATGTTTGGATATACACCCCGCAAGTGGTCTTTGGGCATACGAGTCAATGCAGAGGTCAACTTAACGGTCTCTTGCCTAAACTAAGAAAGATACAGAAACTCGGTTACCACCATTCGATAGTCCTTGAATGTATCTACAACACATAGGAAATTCAAGGTCTTGACGTTTTTGGTCTGGCCGCCAGATGGCGGCAAATTCGACATATATTTGCGCCACCTGGTGGGCAGTTGTAGAAGTTCGGCGAAATTGCAGTTCTAACATGTTGTAGCCACATCAATTCTGCATCGACTGACACTAGAAACTTGAAGATCAATTCAGTCGTTTTGAGTCTAGAAGCTTCTAAAGAGATAAATGTTTGGCTATACACCCCTTAAGCATGGTCTTTAGGCATACGAGTCAATACAGAGGTCACTTTAACGGTCTCTCCTGCCTAAACTAAGAAAGATACAGAAACCCGATTACCGCCATTCAATAGTCCTTGAATGTATCTACAACATATAGGAAATTTAAGGTCTTGACGTTTTTGGTCTGGCCGCCAGATGGCGCAAAAGTCGACATATATTTGCGCCACCTGGTGGGCAGTTGTAGAAGTTCGACGAAAATGTAGGTCTGACATGTTGTAGCCACATCAATTCTGCATCGACTGACACTAGAAACTTGAAGATCGGTTAAGTCGTTTTGAGTCTAGAAGCTTCTTAAGAGACCAATGTTTGTCTATACACCCCTTTAGTGGTCTTTAGGCATACGAGTCAATACAGAGGTCAACTTAACGGTCTCTCCTGCCTAAACTAAGAAGGATACAGAAACCCTGTTACCGCCATTCGATAGTCCTTGAATGTATCTACAACTTAGAGGAAATTCAAGGTCTTGACGTTTTTGGTCTGGCCGCCAGGTGGCACCAAGCTTGACATATATTTGCGCCACCTAGTGGGCAGTTCTAGAAGCTCGACGAAAACGCGGTTCTAACATGTTGTAGTTACGTCAATTCTGCATCGACTGACACTAGAAACTTGAAGATCAATTCAGTCGTTTTGAGTCTAGAAGCTTCTAAAGAGGCCAATGTTTGGCTATACACCCCGTAAGTGGTCTTTAGGCATACGAGTCAATGCAGAGGTCAACTTAACGGTCTCTCCTGCCTAAACTAAGAAAGGTACAGAAACCCGGTTACCACCATTCGATAGTCCTTGAATGTATCTACAACCATAGGAAATTCAAGGTCTTGACGTTTTTGGTCTGGCCGCCAGATGACGCCAAAATTGACATATATTTGCGCCATCTGGTGGGCAGTTGTAGAAGCTCGACGAAAATGCGGTTCTGATATGTTGTAGCCACATCCATTCTGCATCGACTGACACTAGAAACTTGAAGATCGGTGTAGTCGTATTGAATGTAGAAGCTTCTAAAGAGACCTTTGTTTGTCTATGCACCCCTTAAGTGGTCTTTAGGCATGCGAGTCAATTCAGAGGTCAACTTAACGGTCTCTCCTGCCTAAACTAAGAAAGATAAAGAAATCCGATTACCGACATTCGATAGTCTTTGAAAGTATCTATAACATATAGGAAATTCAAGGTCTTGACGTTTTTAGTCTGGCCGCCAGATGGCGCCAAATTTGACATATTTGCGCCACCTGGTGGGCAGTTGAAGAAGTTCGACGAAAATGCGGTTCTAACATGTTGTAGCAACATCAATCCTGCATCGAATGACACTAGAAACTTGAAGATCAATTCAGTCGTTCTGAGTCTAGAAGCTTCTAAAGAGGCCAATGTTTGGCTATACACCCCGTAAGTGGTCTTTAGGCATACGAGTCAATGCAGAGGTCAACTTAACGGTCTCTCCTGCCTAAACTAAGAAAGATACAGAAACCCTGTTACCACCATTCGATAGTCCTTGAATGTATCTACAACACATAGGAAATTCAAGGTCTTGACGTTTTTGGTCTGGCCGCCAGATGACACCAAAATTGACATATATTTGCGCCACCTGGTGGGCAGTTGTAGAAGCTCGACGAAAATGCGGTTCTAGTATGTTGTAGCCACATCCATTCTGCATCGACTGACACTAGAAACTTGAAGATCGGTGTAGTATTGAATGTAGAAGCTTCTAAAGAGACCTATGTTTGTCTATGCACCCCTTAAGTGTTCTTTAGGCATGGGAGTCAATTCAGAGGTAAACTTAACGGTCTCTCCTGCCTAAACTAAGAAAGATACAGAAATCCGATTACCGCCATTCGATAGTCCTTGAATGTATCTATAACATATAGGAAATTCAGGGTCTTGACGTTTTTGGTCTGGCCGCCAGATGGCGCCAAATTTGACATATATTTGCGCCACCTGGTGGGCAGTTGTAGAAATTCGACGAAAATGCAGTTCTAACATATTGTAGCCACGTCAATTCTGCATCGACTGACACTAGAAACTTGAAGATCAATTCAGTCGTTTTGAGTCTAGAAGCTTCTAAAGAGACTTATGTTTGGCTCTACACCCCGTAAGTGGTCTTTAGGCATACGAGTCAATGCAGAGGTCAATTTAACGGTCTCTCCTGCCTAAACTAAGAAAGATACAGAAACCCGGATACCAGCATTCGATAGTCCTTGAATGTATCTACAACACATAGGAAATTCAAGGTCTTGACGTTTTTTGTCTGGCCGCCAGATGGCGCCAAATTTGACATATATTTGCGCCACCTGGTGGGCAGTTGTAGAAGTTCGATGAAAATGCGGTTCTAACATGTTGTAGCCACATCAATTCTGCATCGAATGAAACTAGAAACTTGAAGATCAATTCAGTCGTTTTGAGTCTAAAAGCTTCTAAAGAGACCAATGTTTGGCTATACACCCCTTAAGTGGTCTTTAGGCATACGAGTCAATACAGAGGTCAACCTAACGGTCTCTTCTGCCTAAACTAAGAAAGATACAGAAACCCGATTACCGCCATTCAATAGTCCTTGAATGTATCTACATCATATAGGAAATTCAAGGTCTTTTCGTTTTTGGTCTGGCCGCCAGATGACGCGAAAGTTGACATATATTTGCGCCACCTGGTGGGCAGTTGTAGAAGCTCGACGAAAATGCGGTTCTAATATGTTGTAGCCACATCCATTCTGCATCGACTAACACTAGAAACTTGAAGATCAGTGTAGTCGTATTGAATGTAGAAGCTTCTAAAGAGACCTATGTTTGTCTATGCACCCCTTAAGTGGTCTTTAGGCATGCGAGTCAATTCAGAGGTCAACTTAACGGTCTCTCCTGCCTAAACTAAGAAAGATACAGAAATCTGATGTCCGCCATTCGATAGTCTTTGAATGTATCTATAACATATAGGAAATTCAAGGTCTTGACGTTTTTATTCTGGCCGCCAGATGGCGCCAAATTTGACATTTATTTGCGCCACCTGGTGGGCAGTTGTAGAAGTTCGACGAAAATGCGGTTCTAACATATTGTAGCCACATCAATCCTGCATCGAATGACACTAGAAACTTGAAGATCAATTCAGTCGTTTTGAGTCTAGAAGCTTCTAAAGAGGCCAATGTTTGGCTATACACCCCGTAAGTGGTCTTTAGGCATACGAGTCAATGCAGAGGTCAACTTAACGGTCTCTCCTGCCTAAACTAAGAAAGATACAGAAACCCGGTTACCACCATTCGATAGTCCTTGAATGTATCTACAACACATAGGAAATTCAAGGTCTTGACGTTTTTGGTCTGGCCGCCAGATGACACCAAATTTGACATATATTTGCGCCACCTGGTGGGCAGTTGTAGAAACTCGACGAAAATGCGGTTCTAGTATGTTGTAGCCAAATCCATTCTGCATCGACTGACACTAGAAACTTGAAGATCGGTGTAGTCGTATTGAATGTAGAAGCTTCTAAAGAGACCTATGTTTGTCTATGCACCCCTTAAGTGTTCTTTAGGCATGCGAGTCAATTCAGAGGTCAACTTAACGGTCTCTCCTGCCTAAACTAAGAAAGATACAGAAATCCGATTACCGCCATTCGATAGTCTTTGAATGTATCTATAACATATAGGAAATTCAAGGTCTTGACGTTTTTAGTCTGGCCGCCAGATGGCGCCAAATTTGACATATATTTGCGCCACCTGGTGGGCAGTTGTAGAAGTTCGACGAAAATGCGGTTCTAACATGTTGTAGCCACATCAATCCTGCATCGAATGACACTAGAAACTTGAAGATCAATTCAGTCGTTTTGAGTCTAAAAGCTTTTAAAGAGACCAATGTTTGGCTATACACCCCTTAAGTGGTCTTTAGGCATACGAGTCAATACAGAGGTCAACTTAACGGTCTCTTCTGCCTAAACTAAGAAAGATACAGAAACCCGATTACCGCCACTCAATAGTCCTTGAATGTATCTACATTATATAGGAAATTCAAGGTCTTTTTGTTTTTGGTCTGGCCGCCAGATGGCGCCAAAGTTTGCATATATTTGCGCCACCTGGTGGGCAGTTGTAGAAGTTCGACGAAAATGCAGTTCTAACATAATGTAGCCACATCAATTCTGCATCGACTGACACTAGAAACTTGAAGATCGGTTCAGTCGTTTTGAGTCTAGAAGCTTCTTAAGAGACCAATGTTTGTCTATACACCCCTTTAGTGGTCTTTAGGCATACGAGTCAATACAGAGGTCAACTTAACGGTCTCTCCTGCCTAAACTAAGAAAGATACAGAAACCCTGTTACCGCCATTCGATAGTCCTTGAATGTATCTACAACTTAGAGGAAATTCAAGGTCTTGACGTTTTAGTCTGGCCGCCAGATGGCACCAAGCTTGACATATATTTGCGCCACCTGGTGGGCAGTTCTAGAAGCTTGAAGAAAATGCGGTTCTAACATGTTGTAGCCACGTCAATTATGCATCGACTGACACTAGAAACTTGAAGATCAATTCAGTCGTTTTGAGGCTAGAAGCTTCTAAAGAGGCCAATGTTTGGCTATACACCCCGTAAGTGGTCTTTAGGCATACGAGTCAATGCAGAGGTCAACTTAACGGTCTCTCCTGCCTAAACTAAGAAAGATACAGAAACCCGGTTACCACCATTCGATAGTCCTTGAATGTATCTACAACACATAGGAAATTCAAGGTCTTGACGTTTTTGGTCTGGCCGCCAGATGACGCCAAAATTGACATATATTTGCGCCACCTGGTGGAAAGTTCTAGAAGCTAGACGAAAATGCGGTTCTAACATGTTGTAGCCACGTCAATTCTGCATCGACTGACACTAGAAACTTGAAGATCAATTCAGTCGTTTTGAGTCTAGAAGCTTCTAAAGAGGCCAATGTTTGGCTATACACCCCGTAAGTAGTCTTTAGGCATACGAGTCAATGCAGAGGTCAACTTAACGGTCTCTCCTGCCTAAACTAAGAAAGATACAGAAACCCGGATACCAGCATTCGATAGTCCTTAAATGTATCTACAACACATAGGAAATTCAAGGTCTTGACGTTTTTAGTCTGGCCGCCAGATGGCGCCAAATTTGACATGTATTTGCGCCACCTGGTGGGCAGTTGTAGAAGTTCGACGAAAATGCGGTTCTAACATGTTGTAGCCACATCAATCCTGCATCGAATGACACTAGAAACTTGAAGATCAATTCAGTCGTTTTGAGTCTAGAAGCTTCTAAAGAGGCCAATGTTTGGCTATACACCCCGTAAGTGGTCTTTAGGCATACGAGTCAATGCAGAGGTCAACTTAACGGTCTCTCCTGCCTAAACTAAGAAAGATACAGAAACCCGGTTACCACCATTCGATAGTCCTTGAATGTATCTACAACACATAGGAAATTCAAGGTCTTGACGTTTTTGGTCTGGCCGCCAGATGACACCAAATTTGACATACATTTGCGCCACCTGGTGGGCAGTTGTAGAAGTTCGACGAAAATGCGGTTCTAACATGTTGTAGCCACATCAATCCTGCATCGAATGACACTAGAAACTTGAAGATCAATTCGGTCGTTTTGAGTCTAGAAGCTTCTAAAGAGGCCAATGTTTGGCTATACACCCCGTAAGTGGTCTTTAGGCATACGAGTCAATTCAGAGGTCAACTTAACGGTCTCTCCTGCCTAAACTAAGAAAGATACGGAAACTCGGTTACCACCATTCGATAGTCCTTGAATGTATCTACAACACATAGGAAATTCAAGGTCTTGACGTTTTTGGTCTGGCCGCCAGATGACACTAAATTTGACATATATTTGCGCCACCTGGTGGGCAGTTGTAGAAGCTCGACGAAAATGCGGTTCTAGTATTTTGTAGCCACATCCATTCTGCACCGACTGACACTAGAAACTTGAAGATCGGTGTAGTCGTATTGAATGTAGAAGCTTCTAAAGAGACCTATGTTTGTCTATGCACCCCTTAAGTGTTCTTTAGGCATGGGAGTCAATTCAGAGGTCAACTTAACGGTCTCTCTTGCCTATACTAAGAAAGATACAGAAATCCGATTACCGCCATTCGATAGTCCTTGAATGTATCTATCACATATAGGAAATTCAGGGTCTTGACGTTTATGGTCTGGCCGCCAGATGGCGCCAAATTTGACATATATTTGCGCCACCTGGTGGGCAGTTGTAGAAATTCGACGAAAATGCGGTTCTAACATGTTGTAGCCACGTCAATTCTGCATCGACTGACACTAGAAACGTGAAGATCAATTCAGTCGTTTTGAGTCTAGAAGCTTCAAAAGAGACCATTGTTTGGCTATACACCCCGTAAGTGGTCTTTAGGCATACGAGTCAATGCAGAGGTCAATTTAACGGTCTCTCCTGCCTAAACTAAGAAAGATACAGAAACCCGGATACCAGCATTCGATAGTCCTTGAATGTATCTACAACACATAGGAAATTGAAGGTCTTGACGTTTTTGGTCTGGCCGCCAGATGGCGCCAAATTTGACATATATTTGCGCCACCTGGTGGGCAGAACATCCAGAACGGATGTCTCTTGTGGGGAGCTCGAGTCGTCATTCCAGTCAAGTTGCGGGAGAGGGTGCTACAGATGTTGCACGACGGTCATATGGGAGAGAGCCATACCAAGGGGTTTGCCAGAATGTACGTGTGGTGGCCAAACCTAGATTTTGACATAACCCAGATGGTTAAGGCGTGTGTGACCTGTCAACAATACCGCCACCAAGCGCCCGTCACGCCACTGAGTCCGTGGTCCCTCCCGTCCCGGCCATATGAGCGGGTGCACATTGACTACTGTGGCCCAGTGGAGGGGAAAATGCTGCTCATTGTAGTGGATGCACATACCAAGTGGATTGACGTACATGTAACAACTAGGGCAACAACCGAGGTTACTATGGAGGAGCTGCGGAAAACGTTTGCATACTGGGGAATTCCCAAGTTCTTGGTATCAGACAATGCTCAGTGTTTCGTGGCACCAGCGTTCCAGTCATTCTGTACTCAGAATGGTATCACACACCTGCGCACTGCGCCGTTGTCTCCAAAAAGCAACGGTCTGGCTGAGCGGGCAGTGCAGACGGTAAAGCAGGGTCTGAGGAAACAGGGGAATGGAACGTTGCACACCAAGCTGGCAAGGGTGCTGTTCACCTACCGTTCATCTCCCCACAGCACTACCGGAGTGACGCCAGCAGAGCTAATGACCGGGCGGCGCATGAGAACTCGTCTCGACTGTATGCTTCCCAGTCTGCAGGATCGTGTTGTCAGCTCGCAGTGGAAAATGAAGGAGCGGTATGATAGACAGGCACAGCGGCGCACCATACTACCAGGAATGTCTGTCCTCGTTTCACAGGTGTCGGGACTGGCCGGCGTCGGCAGGACAACACGCTGGCTACCCGGACACTGCATCAACATCTCGGGACTCAAGCTCACGGTCCGGCTGGACGACGGACGAGTCCTCCAGCGCCATCTGGACCAGGTGGTCCCGAGAGCGGTCGCCGGGAACCAGGCCGTCCGACAGCCGACGGACTGGACGGCGGCGCCGCGGCCTCCTCAAACGCCGCCGACGTCGCTGCCGACAACTCCAACGTCGCAGGCGACGCCTTCACCGCCGACGCCCTCAACGCCGACGCCTTCACCGCCGACTCCCACGCCGCTTCCGCCACCGCCAGCGGAATGTCCGGAACGGGAGAGGCCTACGTCTCCCTCCCCAGTGGGGCGGCCGGCTCGTGGGTTGGAGGGACGGGGTGAGCTCAACTCACGATTGAAGTGTGACGTCCAATTGTCGCGAGGCGAGAGTGTTGAGTGTCGCGAGCCTGTGTCAGCGCCGCAGGTACCGCGCTATAACCTGAGACCGAGAAAATAGTTGTTAACTAGGGGGGGAGGAATGTGGTAGATTGTCACACAGCCTCTTGGCTGGCGTGCCTGGGTGCGCCACTGGCCGCCCTATCCGTCGTCCCTGAGAGCGGGCTTGCGCTCGCTTGACCTATAGCCGGGGGCGCTCAGCTGTGCGGTGTGGGTTGAGTCGGGTCAGCTGATCGAGTGGGAATACAGTTCTGACCGGTGATCGGAGGAGTGTGGTGCTGTGGTGCCGAGCTTAGTTCACGCTATAACGTGGGCAAGATACGAGCGTATAGATGACGTACGATCAATTTCCGGCCACCCTGCGGATGTACCCGCATGGAACGTTCGCTACAATCACTTGGTTAAACTCGCATGCCATTAAGGCGAACGTAAACAAAACGCGATTTGCCGTCTTTTGGCAGCTGCAAAATGTATGCTCACTTCCGGATATGCGAGCGACTCGATGCAACGTAGCTTTGAAACCGCAAGGGGAGGTGAGAAACCTGGGCGTCTTCTTCGACAGTGCCCCGACCTGGGAATCGTGTACGAGCTGAGCTGACAGTGCACTGGCGTGCTTGTCGGCGCCATCTCACTGTCGCCATTACCTCCCCGAATGCGCTATCAAGGTATTGGTGACAGCACTTGCACTTTCGAGAATAAAGTACCTACTGTCTCACCGCATACGACAGTGGCTCGCAACAAAATTTCAACAGGCTCCAAAATAGTTACCTTGGGCGAAGGGTGATTTTTGGCAGGCGTAAATTTGATCGTTTCCGATATTCGTGGGCAGTTGCGCTGGATAACGCCCCAACAGATTATGCGGGCTCAGATAATGGATGTGATGCTAAGGGTGCTGCGGCAAGGCGAGTCAGACCGGGGGCGGATTTAGACTTTGGGGGGGGGGGGGGGGCAACTGATTTACGAAAGTTTGCTTTGTCCGATTAGGTTACGCTGAGTAACGAAGCGATGTGATAAAATTTTGTTGAGCGGGAGAGACTGGCTGGTAGAGGAGCTGATATACGTAATTGACACACATATGATATGCCTTGGGAGGGGGAGAAATGCTTTATTTTGGGGGGTCATGACCCAGAACCCCCCAGGATCTGGTCAAAAACCAAAATCGTGCGGTGTCGTGACATCCGCCAGAGGAACACCCGACAAGGCGACCTCCTCCGGCTGCCGAGGACAGAGGCCGGGAGGCACCGCTTTGTGTGCTGTGCACCAGACCTGTATAATGTAACTCGCTGCCGGCGGGTGTCACTGAGCTATCTCGCGGCCCCTTCGCTCGCGCTATTAGGACCATATTGACAACAGGCGTATGAGCCTGTCCGTCAGTGTGGGACGTATGCCAGGGTGCCTGTAGGACGTGTGCCGGA
Source organism: Amphibalanus amphitrite (assembly GCF_019059575.1). NCBI lineage: Eukaryota > Metazoa > Arthropoda > Thecostraca > Balanomorpha > Balanidae > Amphibalanus > Amphibalanus amphitrite. Next base: position 13,032 of record NW_024882907.1, read on the forward strand.
GTACCATGCGCGAGCGGTAAGTGCGCGTGCCTGCAGTCACCGAATTGTTTGACTGCAGTGATTTGCTATGCATGCTTTTACTACTTATCAAATGACTTGGGGCAGTAATAGCCACGATTAAGTGTGGATTGACATGCAGTTGTGATACATGCATACAAATATACGGTGGCCGTTTCCGCCGACCTGGTACCGTGGTTGTGTGATTAGTGCTGTGAGCTGCAATGATCTGCTGATGGATCTCTTAATACACGACTGTGATGACCGATTTTGAATCAGCGCAGTCGATGCAGACGAAGCGGACGACGGCGGCTTCGTCAGGCGTTCGGCAGGCGTTCCCCACTGCAGGCGTTCGGCTACATCTAGCGGCAACGCACACTAACGTTTCACTCTAGTAATTCGGTTCAACTCGGTGTTTCGATGATGAGAACTGCCTGTGAAACCAATGACGTCACCATAAACAGTTAACGCATAACAAACTGGAGCTTTATTGGCACAACGCTTCAATGCCACATCAGCGCGAAACTGGGCGCACGATAACTTACCCCCCCCCCAAAAAAAACAGAGACATGTGAACGTAACTGCGGCGTTTACGCGAACTGTCTGTGCGACGTTTATGAGAACTGTCTGTGAAACCAATGACGTCACCATAAACAGTTAACGCATAACAAACTGGAGCCTTATTGGCACGACGCTTCAATGCCACATCAGCGCGAAACTGGGCGCACGATAACTTACTCCCCCCCCAAAAAAAAAACAGAAACATGTGAACGTAACTGCGACGTTTACGCGAACTGCGCGACGTGTTTATGTGGACGCTTTCCTTTTGCTGGCCACGATCAAGTTGTAGACGTGATACTTTACATCCCGCCACGTCCTTTCCTTGAGGTGCGGCTCCTCACTGATCGCTTTTAAGCATTCAGCCTGGCCCGGCACCTTAAGATGTAGGATGTATTTCGCGCAGCTCCTCTTTACAGCCGCCTTCTCCAGCGCGCTCCACATTCTCCTCTTCCGCGCCGTCCCACGCCTGGTTGAGACTGGCGGCAGGTCAGGCGGTGCCCGCCCGTCGCCGAACGTCTGTCTCTTTCTTGAAGGCCCAGGCGGCACGTCAGCTGGTGTTCGCCCGTCGCCAGACGCCTGTCTGTTCCTTGAAGGCCCAGGAAGTCCTTCGAGCTCTTCGGAATCGCTATTGCGATCTGTGACGTCAGAATCACCGCTTTCCACTGAGTCGGTCGAAGCGCCATCGTTGCCCTCGTCTGAAAGCGCCACATCTAGTTCGTCCAGGTTTTTGCCCTGCATACGTTGCAGTTTTCCACTCTCCATCAGTAGAAGCATCTTGCTGAGCTTTGCTACCTGCGTGGTAGCGTCAGGTAGTCTGTAGTATTCTCGGTGCACGCGTATGTCATGCCCCATAAAGGCAGCGAGTTGGTCGATTTCATTTTCTCGCAGGTTGAGCAGCTGTGCCATTGTGGCGACGTGCTTGCGGAGAGCTCCGGAAGTCAGTGTCTTGGGGCACTGGGCGCCACAAGCCTGCACGTATTTTCTGAGGCTGTCGCAGCCTCTCAGTGGGCGCATGCTGGGGCCACTGGCAAAAACGTAAGGCCCAGTTACTCCCAGCTCTTGACGCTTCGAGAGCAGAAGTTCTAGAGCCTCCACCATTTCTCTCGTCAGTAGGATCGGGACACCCCTACGACGCTTACCCCGAACCATGACCCTCTTGAGGCTAGATCCGAGATGCCGTTCTAGTGGACTCAGGCAGTCCGCCAGACCTGGTGGGACGTTTTCCACAGAGCTCATACTGTGCTCCCAATCATCGATGGTCATCCGCCCCGCTTCGCCCTGCCGCCTCCTGTTGAAGAGGATGACTCTCGCCAGAAGTACCTCAGCTAGTCCTTTGTACGTTGCCTCGCTCCCGTTTTCTTTCAAGTTCTTCTGCGCGGCGTCCATTTCAGTTACGAGGCAGTTTTGTAGTTTTTTTATGTCTTCCGCTATGGGGATCAGACACGGCTTGTTCCACGCCCCATCTTTCAGGGTCCACAGGGCGGGTCTGGACACCCTGTCCGTCCACTCCAAGTGATGCAGTCGTATGAACTGTTCCAACGACTCCGGGTTGTCTCCCCTTTCCAGCGCCGTTGCCAGAGTGATCTCTGCACATTTTTTCACGGAATGACCCAGCTTCAGGGCAAGAGACGGTTTTGCCACACTGCGGTCGCCGTAGCAGCAAACTTCGCGTACAGCCTCCGTGATCACCCCGAACTGCGCCGGGCAAAAGAAGTCCCGGAGAGGGACATCCTGGGTTTTCTTCAGGACAATAAGAAGTCTCCCAAGTTCGCGCATCTTCTGACTTATGTGTCTCTGCTGGTGGAGTTCCTGACCCAGCCGCATCAGCAGCTTCTCACCGAACGCTCGTATCGTCGGATCGGACCGGCACAACAACGTTACCTCATCCGTCCTCATCGTGTTGAAGACCTTCGTCAAGCGATGGGACTCTCCGGGTGGAGTAGGCAACTGATCCAATGCACTGGCTTGGATGTTTCTCACTGAAACATCTACGCCGCGCGTCGCAGCACAAGCGCGCTTGTGGCGCCATAGGGTTTTCCGATTGTAAAAACCTTTGCAGAGATCGCAAGGGAGAAAGTCATGCGCAGACCGACGCTTCCCGCGTGTGGTCCTGTTACAAGGGATGATGTGTCCTTTTTTCCTGCCGCATCGTACGGCCACGTTGTGCGAATAGTTACCCTCTTGTTTCAGTGCTTTGAATGCCGCTCTGCGTTCACTGGAGCCTTTCTCCTTTGAGAGTATCTCTTGCACCTTGAGTTCCTTTTTGTGACGCGTTTGTAGGTGCCGGGCGAATTTGGCTTGCGGCACGTCGCAGTAGGGACATATATTACGTCTATCCCACCGCCTTCGCGTAGTGTTGCTGGATGATGCGACTGAAGGTTCAAGACCAGGATAGTGCGCTGCATTCAGGTTCGAGCTGGTTGACGGTGGAACGACATCCGACAGAACCGAAAGGGAATCTGATCCGCGCATGGGAGAGGTCTCAGCCAGCAATGACTCTGATCCTGACGACTCTGATGGAGAGTACGGTGAATCGGCAGGATCGTCGCACGCAGAGCCTTCTTCATCCGAACTCAGCTCCGGTCCACCTCCTCCGAATGTCGTACTCCTCACCTGTGAAAGATCGAAGATGGTACTTAGCTGCTGGGAAAGGTTTGTTTCGGGATTTATTTTCTCACCAAACCCTGTTAGGCAAAGATATTCCTGGGCGCATTCAACTGTAAACACGAACATTGCAATCATGTTTGGACAAAAATATCGGTGCAAGTGTTTCACCTGACCAAGGGCGGATCTAGGGGGTCGTTTTGGGGGGGGTCACCAGTCGGCCGACATACCAGGTCTGGTGAATGAATTCTGACGACCGGGGGGGGGGGGGGGTAGGGAGCGAGTATGTCGAGATCAAAAAATGACATTTGATCTTCGTCGTTTATAAGATGAAGTTTTATCGTAAGTCACTCGGCTCAGTAGTTTTAGTTAGTGAAACCCACCTATATAGGAGCGTCGCCACGGATTTTTTACTGGGGGGGGGGAGGCGGGTCGACCGACTTAAAAACCCAGAAGTAGATATAGTTACCTCACTTTTAGCCTAATGCATTAGTAAATAGTAGCATACAGTCACGATCTCTCTTATTGACCTGTGTATGAATCGGCGGCGCGAAGCGCCGCAAAAATTTGCAAAAAAAAAGTTGTCAAAACACAGCTCTAAAACACAAATATTACAACCTTTTTAGCATGCTAGTACAAGCCGGAGTTCCTTCACAGTACACATATGAATTCCGATTCAATTTGACACGGTTGGTGTTATTACAGTCACTGTTATTTCTCTCTTATTGATTGGTGTATAAATCGGCGGCGCGAAGCGCCGAGAAAATTTGCAAAAGAATGTGTCGAAACACAGCTCCAAAACACAAATTTTACCACCCTTTTAGCATTGCAGTACAAGCCGGAGTTCCTTTACAGCACACATATGAATTCTGATTCAATTTGACACGGTTGGTTTATGTAATTACAGTCAAGATTTCGTATTGACCTGTACGTATGTACATAAATCGGCGGCGCGAAGCGCCGCGAAAAATTTGCAAAAACATTTGTCAAAACACAGAGGGGGCCTCCTCTCTACAGAGGACCACCGATCTCTACTGCGGGCCTCCTCTTTTCACAGGGCCTCTTAACTACAGAAGCTACAGGGCCTCCTCTCTACAGAGGGCTTCCTCTCTACTGAGGGTCTCTCCCTTTAAGAGGGCCTCCTTTACAGAGGGCCTCCTCTCTTCAAAGAGCCAGAGGACCTCATCTCTGCAAAGGGCCTCCTCTCTTCAGAGGGCCTCTTCTCTACAGAGGGCCTCCTTTCTTCAGAGGGCCTCTTCTCTACAGCGGGTCTCCACTCTTCAGAGGGCCTTCTGCATTCAGGCGGTCTCCTTTCCACAGAGGGCCTCCTCTCTACACAGGGCCTCCTCTCTACATAGAGCCTTCTCTCTACAGCAGGTCTCCTCTCTACAGAGGGCCTCCTCTTTAAAGGGGTCTCCTCTCTACAGGGGGCCTCCTCTCTACTGAGGGCCTCCTTTCTACAGAGGACCTCCTCTACAGAGGGCCTCCTACCTACTGAGGAGTCAGAGGGGCCCTAGCGGTCAGACACAGACACTAGCGGTTATTCACTGGAGGCCCCAGGAAGTAAGAAGGGCCCTAGCTGTCAGGCTGGTCAGAGGGCCCTGAATGTCCTGACGTGATTTTTGGGATTCCCGTGAATTTCTTTCGCCTCAGACGTGATTTTGACCTGCCAGGGCCCAGGGGCACTAAAAATAAAACAAACAAAATAAAAAATGAAAATAGGACATCACCAAAATTAAGTGACCGAAATCCGTTGAGTTTTTAATTTTGCGTATAGGTAGGGGCACCACGAATTAAATTCATGACCATCCCCTTGGAGTTTTCCTGGATCATCCCCTGGTGCTCGCACGGTTGAGACAAAAACGAGTAAGATTCTGGTCTTCAATACGCCTTTTCACGCAACACGATCCAGAAAAACAAAGGTATTAGCTCAGAAGTGTTTGACAGGTGATTTTGAGCATGCAAGACGGCGTCTATAGCGCATTTAGGTCTTCGGCTTTTGGGGGGGGTCAAATGACCCTCTCAGACCTTTTGGGGGGGGTCATGACCCCGTGGACCCCCCCCAGGATCCGCCAGTGCACCTGACCTCAAGAATAACCAAACGATCTGAAATATTCAAATTGGGTAGCGTTAGCTTCCGCTTGTAGAGCAGCACCCACGTTTTTATCCGTTAAATTCTAGTCGAAATACGAGAAAAGTAAGGGTGTCCCCACCCTTACTTAGTAAGGGTGGGGGGGGGGGGGGGACTAAAAGGAGTTTTAATGTATTTGAAAAGAATTAAATATTTTTTCTTCAAAATAATGTAAGAAAAACATTATATTGCATGCTTTCAATATTGAACACCAACATGACCTGTCGCAGCTGCGACAAAAAATGACTGAATTGGTGATCAACTGCTGAAAATGCTGCGTACAAAGTTACACGAGAAACCAATTATATTTGAGAAGTGCCTTTGCTGACATTGCTAGCGATCCTCATATGTTGAAGGAAACGAATACACCTTTTTGCACCACCAATCGGCATCTGGTCACTTAACCCTCGCACTTATAGGAGGGGGGGGGGGTCGAACGGACCCCCCTCGGTTTTTCGCGAATAACTCGCGCAAAAAGCGGCCGATCGCGACGAAACTTTCAGTACCCTCGAGTTAATCAATTTTACACATACCCTGAAATTTTCATGATCCTGACCCAAATGACCTTTGACCTGTGACCTATTTCTCGAGACCATGTTTGGCCGGAATCGCGATTCGGCGTATGTCGGCTCGCATTATCCGCTCGTCTGCAGTCTTTTTGTGGTTTTAAACGTTCAAACATGTGAAATGATGTTGGACCCATGCATTAGGGTGGGTGTCAAGGTCACGTGAAGTTCGGGTCAGGTCATTGACCTTTGGTGACCTCGGTTCACTTTTTCGAGTTTTACATGTTTCTAGGGTGGTTTTTGGAGCTGATTTCGAATTTACCACCCATTTGAACATTTACGAAGTAGTTTTTGTGCCTTCGTAACATGTTACGAAGCTGTCAGTAGTGGTTGACACTATGGATAGCCAGCAGGACGCCTATTGGTTGACTTGACCTGACCTGACCCGACCTGGCCTAAATGCATGAAGAAATCATCTGTGATCAAAACTAACATGAAATTCGTGATCAGCACCCCGAAAAACCCCACGACGAGCTCAATTTACAAAGTTCTAACAGGTCCCGGTTTTCCCGACTTTTGGGCCATTGACCTGACCTGGAAGGTCAACCAATGACCTAGGACCTTAAAATTGGGTATCATCGGCTTCCTCTCGTTGCGGGCAACACGCTCGTTTTTTCCGCGAAGCTCTAGCTCCATCAGGGGCCGAACGGCAATGCCCCCCCCCCCCCCTATACGTTAGACGCTGGAAAAACACGAATACGGGCGAGGGTTAATTTCGGCACTTTGCATTCGATATCGGCAGGGTTACCTCCATTTAGACATAACGCACACATTTCGACGTATTTCATCAACTTTAAATAGCACCGGTTCATTTTCGATCTAATGCATTGGATTTCGACAGGGGCATTCGATTTCGACAACGGCCGTCTGTATACGGCAAGAGGCATTTGACTTTGACGTTTCGCAATTGATTCAGACAAAGGTTATTGTGCTCAAGGAAAGATCACATCAAAGGTCATTTGGATCAGACTCATGGCATCTTCAGCGAAGGTATAATATTGATAATCTCGAAGGTACCAAAGTTTCGTCGCAACCTGCTTCTTTTTACGCAAGTTATATGTGAAAAAGCGAGGGAGGCTCTGAAGGATCTCCCTCCCTCATATAAATGTGAGGGTTGAAGTTTGTTTTTGTAATTAGGGACAGGCCTCCGACGTACACCGACTTGGCGAAGGAGTATGCCCACGTTCAGTCAGTTCAGTGAAGTGGAACGACCGACCTAAGCGATGCTGCTCTTGTCTCAGAAAATGCAATTCGCTGCCAGCGTCAACTGGGATTCAATATACAGCCTATGTGGAATAAATGCAATGATTTAAGTCCGGCAGCATGCCACATGATGCTTTCTTATTAAAATATAAGCAATTTTCCCATAAACGAAGAGTACAGTTATTAGAGGACGGGCTGGTCTGATGTAATTCGAAGTTTATGCCGTCACCCGGGGAACTGTTCCAGCTAAGCATAGCTTGTTGCTGGACGAGTCCCCAGGTCACAGCATGTGGATGTGGCGAAAGTAATGTGTTTAACTTCTGATTAATTTTGTTTTGAGCAAAGTACAAAAGTGCCTTGAAAATAGCTCGTGTTTTTAAAGCAAATTGTTAATTTTACAGGTTACATGAGTCATGGGACGGTGCCGGTCCGTAACTATTTCCAAAATTTAGTTCGAATGTTTTGAATGGGTGGATTTCCGAGGCCAGAACCCACGCTAAGAGGCGCTTGTTGCGCAGGTCCTCGTCTCTACCGCCCGATCGGGAAAGCCCGGGCAAACGGCAGAATTTAGAGTCTAACACCCATCCAAAACATGAAGCATACTATTTTTCCTGACGGGGCACTTAATGTGTGAAAAAAACTGTGGGAGCATTTACAACATTGTGGGGCATACTTCAGCACTGTGGGTGCATGTCCCAACAAAACGATAGAAGGTTACGCCCCTGGACGTTGGTACAACCGTCCCTCCCCGTCGTCTACAAACGAAGCGCCGTAGCGCTTCGCAACAAAACCAGCACATTGCTCTTGGTGAGATCTCGAGGTGGGGCAAAACTTTTCACTTGACCTGCTTGTGACGACTCAAAGGACAAATTTCGGGAAAAGCGTCGTTTTTCAAATTTGTGCACCAATGCTAGCGTTTCTATGGCAGTTTTTTAATTTGTGCACGAATGCTAGCGTTTCCATAGTAGATAGCGACAAGCTACTTTCGCTAAACTACGCTCTGTAAGCGGACAATTGCTCTGTTGGACTACTAGCGCCGCCTCACGGATGTCAAGCGAACTAAGCCATTTATGTATGTTTTTACATGCATGGCGCAAGAGCAACTCGCTTCAGATTGGCCGCATTAAAGAAAATACGGTAGAGAGGTATCTAAAACCTAGTGAAGATTTCCTTGCATATAAATTTAAAGACCGTCGTTTGGCGGGTGATTAACGGGCTGAGCACTTACGGGCATGGCAAAAGTGGATATTTCAGACATTTGAGAAAGAACAAGAAGATTATTAAAAAAAGACAGTGTCATGGCGCAAAACTTTAGCACAATGGCGTTCGCATATCCCAATTTTGAATGTGTGCCTTTCAAAGGAAAAGCTCCGTCACTTTACACGTAAAACTAAATATCTTAGGCTCCAGACCAGTTGGTGATGACACTTAAAGTTATCTTAACAAATACTTTACCCGCGCCCCGCTGGGGTATTCGGCCGAACGCGCCCCGCTGGGGGGCGGGGGCAGATTCTGCCCCCTGCCTAACTTCCGAACGGAGGGTCGTAGAGAGACGGGGAAAGCGGCAAACGAAATGTCTCAAAGAGACCGATCTTAAGAGCACCAACAATTTCGCTTAAGTAGGTCACAAGACAGGTCAAGGTCAGGTCAAAGGTCAAAATTAGAAGATTTCACAGCATTGGCGTCTGAGCCCAGTTAGCGAAGAGGCGATTGACGGCGTTCACCCAGAACACATCCTTAAGGTAGGGAGACGATGTGCTTTACTTAAGGTGCCATGCAAAGTTCAAGGTCAAGATCAGGTCAGGTCACCAAAGGTCATCAAGAAGTACGGGATATATGCAACACATGTGTTATGGGTCATTTTGCCCATAGAATGCAATGGTGATACTCACTAAATGATTTGGATGACATTTGGATGAAGTTCAGGTCAAGGTCAGGTCAAATCAGGTCAAACTAGGTCAAATTTTGAAGTTGATCTTTTCAAACAAAATTGGTGTCTAACTGATTCAGTTTTTGATGACAAATCCAATGGTGGTATTTTTATTTTTGTAGATAGTCTAGAACTTCCAAAATTTGCAATCAAAAATTTTGTCATGTGTACTTTTGGCGTTTTTTTTGGCATTTCTGTGGCCAAAAACAGACGGATTGCTTCAAAATTTGACATGGGCATAGCAATTACTAGTCTTAATACCATATATTCCGGTTTTTTAAAATTCAAAAACTTTGTTTTTTGTAGGTTTTTCCAAAAATGTTTTTTGAAAATTTTGGGGTAAAAAACTAAAATTTCGAAAATCGCGGGCGGCTTCCGTGCGGATTCAGCCGGCAACCGAATCTAACCATAGCGATATGTGGTGGCCGGTGCACACACTGATAATTAATTATTAGACCGATTGTACGCTAACAAACTCGTGTCTCATCAATCAGTACAACTTTACTCACCAATGTCGCACGCTGAGGCCTAGAACTGACGAACTCATCCATCATCGATTCGTCCACAGACCTGCAAACCAGAATCATCTTGCTCAAAAATCGTCAAAAAAAAAAATCAGGATAAGACTCACAGGGCAAATGAAATTCAGTCCGGTCAATGACTTCATATAAAAACAGAGAAAATACTGCTTGCTTTGGACTTAACCCGGCATTGGCTGGGGTTACACACAGCCAAAGCATTTATTTCACTCACACTGTATCGTCCAATCCAAAATCATGATCTGATGGGCGGCTCGCCGGGTGGACCTCAGCTGACGGCCTGCTGAGCCCTGCGAAACAAAATATTACATTTAAACAAACATTATATTCAAATAATTTGCATTTTCATTCCAAGCATCAGGCAAAAATCTTCATACATCATATTCCATATTACGTGGAACAACATAACACTCGCTACCCGCCACTATGTTGAAAAAGTGGAATAAACGTAAGATTTGTAATTCTTATTCACGTACTGGTTCTGGTTCGGTGACATCCCAGTGGAGGTGTACGAACATCTTCGTCCACGCTCGCGTCACGGGTCGGCAGCTCTGAAGTACTGAAACCAGGCCACTTAGGGCACAGGGCGGCGGCGGCGCGCGGCGCGTCCGTGCCTGTCAACATGCCACGCGTGATAAGGTTAGCACACATACATGTAAGCACGTCACTGAGCACACCTATAGGGGACACTTGGGCAATTGTCAGAAAGCTCCAATTAGAGCCCGGTTGCCATTGAACCAGTCACCCGTCGAAATGGGCCCGTCGCCGTTGACGGGCCCGTTTTGAAGACATGGGAATATTCATGTTTCGGTGCGGGACGGGCCCGTTTTTCACATCGCTGCCTCCGTGCCTATTTGGTTTAAAGCGTAAGTAAGGTTCAAACGAAGCTGGAGATGGCTGTAAAACATGTAAAAATGATTATTGAAATAATATAGCATGGAATTTCATGTACTCATAGGGGAAATTGTCATTCATTTCCTCTGTAAAAGGACTGCATTGGTTCCCATGGACATTTCACTACTAGAGGCCGGCAGCGCTAATGCCTTGCCTTGGACCAGCATTGGAGGCTTTCTTTTGTTTGATGTCCAAAAGTCAGAGGACCCAGAAGTATACCGCTTATGGAAAGATATCCAGGGTGGAGCAGAAAGATTTACTTGTTTCTTTTCAGTCAATAACTCAAAAAAGTTACAAACGGATTTTAATTTAAAAAAAAAATTATATGCGGCTTCCTAACTGACTCGTGTAACAACATTAAAATTGTTTTTACATTTTGTCATAGTTGTTGAAGAGCTGTGGCGAGAATTCCAAAGACAGTCCCAATTCCGGCGTTGACGCATGCTGGCCACAGCTCCCGAAGCGTTGCCATACAGCTCGGGGTGGCCGTAAAACTGCTTAGTGTAATTAAATGACTTAAAAAGACAGGGTCAGTGTCGACTTAGTCCATCCCAGGCAGGGCAAGGGATATACGATTCGAGTATATCCCTTGTACCTAATATGTAAAGTTACATAATATGTTCTTGTTTTTCAGAAAGGATGTGTAGGCTACCGGCCAAAGAAGAGAAAGGTAGAGGTAAGCAATAATGAATTTTATTGATGGAGTTTAATTCTTGCTCGAGAAACATTGTGATAGTTATTTGAAAATATACGAGCATGACCTTTCCTCGATATTAAAGTGTTGAAAAATGTACTTTATTGCTAGAAAATATGTGATATGTCGGCCACTGGCCTTTGTTGAACATAAATAATAAAGTAGTTATCTTGATTATATATGTTTGACAAAGACCAGTGGTAGAAAAATCACATTTTCTAGCAATACAGTATATTTTTCGACACTTGTTTTGTTCAATATTGGGGAAAGGTCATGCTTGAATCAGATATAATTAGGTGCACAGATAAATCCGTGCACCGTGTTGACATTTAAATACAAATTAAATGTGCACAGATAAATCCGTGCACAAGACAAGACGGGGATGAGACCGCAGAGGATCGGTTCACTGGCACTGCGTGATCTGAAATAGCGGTAAGAAGCTTACTGAAATGACTTAATTCGGCTGCTTTTTCATCCTAGCCCCAGTGTGCCACACTCTGGTGTGTTGCGCATTGAAATTTGGCGTCACCGACCGTTCCGGGCGGTGGCAGACGCGGACCCCCGCACAGGCTCTAGTCACAAGTTCTATCAGGTCCATGACGGCCTGGCGCCGGGTCGAAACCGAGACCTAACGAGCCGAGGTCGTACCACTTACCAGGACAAGCCAAGCCGAGCCGAGTCCCAGTCGAGCCCGAGCCCAGCCAACCTCGAGCGATCCCTGAGCCGATTCGAGGTCGACAAACCCGAGTAGTCCCAAGCCCTTGCAAAGCTCGAGCAAGTCCAGAACTGAGCCCCGATCATAGAGGCAAGCCGAGCTTTGAGCCAATTATTTTAGGCCGCTATTATTTCTTTACTCTAGTCTCTAGATCTTTCCAATTCTAAAATTCTAAATTCTAATTCTAAAAATAGAACGGTTCGCGCAGTCTAGACCATAGTTCCCTGCAGAATACAAGTCGTTAAGAGTCAAAAAGCCAGTTTTACCCAGTGCACAGGTGGGACATCTTCCAATTTAGCCTGAATTATTTGGAAAAAATTCTTTTCGATTTTTTAAGAAAAAAAAATTGGCGGATGTGCATATAAAAACATGTCTTAAGTTCTCAGATATGGTAACCAAATCCATATTCTAGGAGCGAAAATTGTCAGAAATGATGTACAAGGGTGACGCATTGGTGAAACAGACAGTCGTACTGCGCACACGTCCGAGTTGACATCTTAATTTGTCTATCGAACCCAAATGAGGCGAGTTATAGTCAAATGCTTTTCATTCCCGGTGTGACTGATCCCAAGGCCTCCGTTATGAAAAGGCACACTTTTTGGAATTTTCATATGCTTGAAAGTTTTGGAATTATGGATAGGCATTCTTACCTTGATCCATGGGCCTGGCGACCGATCGGGAGGAACCAGGCTGAGCGGAGGCCGGCGGAGCAGCGCAATCCGTCTGAGCGGAGGCCGGCGAGACGGCGCCATCCGGCTGAGCGGAGGCCGGCGAGACGGCGCCATCCGGCTGAGCGGAGGCCGGCGAGACGGCGCCATCCGGCTGAGCGGAGGCCGGCGAGACGGCGCCATCCGGCTGAGCGGAGGCCGGCGAGACGGCGCCATCCGGCTGAGCGGAGGCCGGCGAGACGGCGCCATCCGGCTGAGCGGAGGCCGGCGAGACGGCGCTATCCGGCTGAGCGGAGGCCGGCGGGGTGGCGCCATCCAGCAGAGAGTCGCCTGGCGCACAAAAAAGATGGTTATGCATTGAAAAACTTAGTTAAATGTGCTTAATAATCATTAAACATCGTGCCTTTAAGCCGCCTCAAACTGAGTGTTGCAGGCGGTTGCCAGTCTGCCGGTGTGCATTTCTTGCACGAGCGGTCGCATATTTAGCTTTTGGGTGGGGTCAAAACCGCGAAAAAGCGCATGTCAGGGTATCCCGACCAAGAAGTATTAAAACTATAAGAGCTTGTCAAGAGTCTTTTTTTAAAATATTTGGGACAGCCTTTAAACATGGTTATAAGTTCGTCATAAACATATAGCAAAAGCATAGTTCAGAGAAAAACGGCCCCACCCCTCTCGTTTCCCAGTCAGCAAACCGCTCTGCTTGTGGAAATATGGCCGTGGAAAAAAATACAGCCACTGTATGCCTTTAATGACTACAATGACACTCCCTTGAGGGTCACTCACTCACCCCGTTCCACCGCCCTGGTGACTGATGGGGAGGCCGGCGGGGCAGCGCCATCCGGCTGAGCGGAGGCCGGCGAGACGGCGCCATCCGGCTGAGCGGAGGCCGGCGAGACGGCGCCATCCGGCTGAGCGGAGGCCGGCGAGACGGCGCCATCCGGCTGAGCGGAGGCCGGCGAGACGGCGCCATCCGGCTGAGCGGAGGCCGGCGAGACGGCGCCATCCGGCTGAGCGGAGGCCGGCGAGACGGCGCCATCCGGCTGAGCGGAGGCCAGCGAGACGGCGCCATCCGGCTGAGCGGAGGCCGGCGGGGCGGCGCCATCCAGCTGAGCGGAGGCCGGCGGGGTGGCGCCATCCAGCAGAGAGTCGCCTGGCGCACAAAAAAGACGGTTATGCATTGAAAAACTTAGTTAAATGTGCTTAATAATCATTAAACATCGTGCCTTTAAGCCGCCTCAAACTGAGTGTTGCAGGCGGTTGCGAGTCTGCCGGTGTGCATTTCTTGCACGAGCGGTCGCATGTTTAGCTTTTGGGTGGGGTCAAAACCGCGAAAAAGCGCATGTCAGGGTATCCCGACCAAGAAGTATTAAAACTATTAGAGCTTGTCAAGAGTCTTTTTTTTAAATATTTGGGACAGCCTTTAAACATGGTTATAAGTTCGTCATAAACATATAGCAAAAGCATAGTTCAGAGAAAAACGGCCCCCACCCCTCTCGTTTCCCAGTCAGCAAACCGCTCTGCTTGTGGAAATATGGCCGTGGAAAAAATACAGCCACTGTATGCCTTTAATGACTACAATGACACTCCCTTTGAGTAGTGTCACTCACTCACCCCGTTCCACCGCCCTGGTGACTGATGGGGAGGCCGGCGGGGCAGCGCCATCCGGCTGAGCGGAGGCCGGCGAGACGGCGCCATCCGGCTGAGCGGAGGCCGGCGAGACGGCGCCATCCGGCTGAGCAGAGGCCGGCGACACGGCGCCATCCGGCTGAGCGGAGGCCGGCGAGACGGCGCCATCCGGCTGAGCGGAGGCCGGCGAGACGGCGCCATCCGGCTGAGCGGAGGCCGGCGAGACGGCGCCATCCGGCTGAGCGGAGGCCGGCGAGACGGCGCCATCCGGCTGAGCGGAGGCCGGCGAGACGGCGCCATCCGGCTGAGCGGAGGCCGGCGAGACGGCGCTATCCGGCTGAGCGGAGGCCGGCGAGACGGCGCCATCCGGCTGAGCGGAGGCCGGCGAGACGGCGCCATCCGGCTGAGCGGAGGCCGGCGAGACGGCGCTATCCGGCTGAGCGGAGGCCGGCGAGACGGCGCCATCCGGCTGAGCGGAGGCCGGCGAGACGGCGCCATCCGGCTGAGCGGAGGCCGGCGGGGCGGTGCCGTCCGGCAGGACGCCATCTGGCGTAAAAGATGGTGTTAGCATGACGTAAGTGATACTGTTTGTTATCGTAGCTTAAAATACATAAGAATGTAAACACAATGCTTGTTTAAAAGTATAGGTAGGTCATACGTACACAACGCATATTCAAATATATATATATTTTTTTTTTGAAACATTGGAAAGAAATATCCCTGATACCTATTGCTGTGAGCCACAAGGGTAGGTATACATATAACGTATCGAAAATAATTAAAAACATTTTTGAAAATTTGTTACAAAATACAAGGAATGGTTAAAGAAAAGCGGAAATGCTCAAATCACGCGAACTTTACCGGAGGGTAGCCAGAAGTTCTGATCATTGCATAGAAGTAGTTGAGCTGCGTTCATATACAGCAATACAGCAATGCACACTTACCCCTAAGGAAGGACGCTACCAGGGTAGGGTCAAAGTTTCGTTCGGGCTCCCATGTCTGTTCGCTGTAAAGGAAAGGATAATGATAATGAGGATTTAGGTTTAGGATTTGGTGGGAGACCATGGAGATGACAAAGTGGGCATGGCGAAAAATAATGAAGACAAACATGAAAAACGTGTACGAGTAGGTTAACAACAGGCTTCAGGACAACGATTGGAAAAGAAATGCATTGAAACAAACCACCAAGAAAGGAGGGAGTGGGGGGCTGGGTAATCAGAAACCAAGCTATACAAAATTTGAACGTTTTCATTATAACCGGCGAAGGAAAAAGAAAACGAAACAGGTTAGAACCAGGTGAAGAAGCATTCTAGGATAAATGAGTTACAAAGAAACAGTGTCAATGAACTGATAGAGATATTCTCAACTACTAGTAGTTAATTGTTCGTTGGTATGCATTTTCGACTTTCGCATCGAAGTTGTTATCAATAATAAAATTAGAACCAACCAATAATAAACGACTAACCGAGAATATAGAGTACGCAGCCGAGATTATATCTTATCAGAACTATCTCTAGTTGTAATAGCCTTAAACATTTAGTGTCAATGAAGTACGCTTGGGGGCAAATGGTGGTTGTATCTGTGAATGGAAGTGGTTGAGAGTGCCCGGCTGCGCAGTGCGCACTCTCGCCGACATCAATGATTAGAAATCGCGTCTGAATCTCTTGTCTAGGGGTTCTGAGGGTCTCGTGTCCTCAATATTCGATATCAGAGGGCCGGCCGAGGCCAATGTCATCACGGGAAGTTGGGGACCTCAGTTCAACCATATATATCCCTGTCTGTTAATTATTGTGTGAGTCAGGTAACCGTGACGGTGTGAATTGCTTTACACGGTGTTTTGGTGATGTGATTGATGTTCTTGACTGGATCGTGAAAGCAAGTAATTGAAACTTTATAACAGATATGCACACTCTAACACATAGTAACGTGCATAAAATAAAAGCCATTTCGTGAAGTAAGTACCTACTGAAAAAGCAAGGCTGCTAACAGCTGGTTGGAGAAGACGATCAGCTTCAAACGGCGAAACATGCAAACAGAAAACTACGAAAAAATAAGGATGCTTCTTTGATTAGTTTTACAACTTACGTGTAGCCTTGCCATTTGATGAGGTACTGTCTTCGTCCCCTGTCATATGCTAGGATATTTTCAACGATATAAAACTCCTGAAAAGGAAACAAAACAATAATCAATTGTTTTCCTCTCTATATAGCTTGTTCCGCTTTTCTATCAATGTGTACAGCAAATCGCGATATTCAACAAAAACTTTTTCAAAAACTTAGGTACTGCTTACGTTTGATAGCGAATGCTACAATTTTGACCCGAGCCGAACAACGGCAAGATACACAGATTGTAAGATAATTATTTTTGATGAGCTTCCGCAAGCAGGGGCGTCGCCACTGGGGGTCCCTGAGATCATAAATCCCCCACATCTCTTAAAACCACGGGGGTTGACCCCTCACTTTTGGGTGCCGAAATCGAAATAACATTAAATCAATATTTTCAATCTTATTTTGCTGGCCGCTAAAAAGAGTGGCCGAAATCCAGGGATTTTTTCAGTTTTTGGTAGGGGAATTCTGACTGACAGTCCAATCCGGCACTCGAAAATCGAAAATCACAGTCGAAAATCCGCGGCGACGTCGTTGTCCGAAAGCTTGTTTGTGTTGTTCTCTATGACTAATAGAAGCCGAGATAGAAGGGGTGTTCAAACTCTCACCCCAAACAGGCGCGACGCCAACGGGGGGTCGCCGGGGTCGTGGCCCCGCGCTTCTGAAAAACGCGGGTTGACCCCTACTTTTGGGAACCGAATATGAAATAAAAAAATGAAATATAATATTACAAACTTTGTTTTGTTGTAGGTAGGTACGCTAAAAAATAGTGACCGAAATCCGGCAACTTTTCAATTTTTGGTATGTGTTATTTTGACTGACCCGACCACCCATGCCAACCCATCCATCCCCCGCCGAAAATCCATGGCGACGCCGCTGAACACACACTACCAGTAGGAAGATGATGCAAAAGCTGGAGTGACTTTTAGATGATGTTTTAACAACCAACTAGGAACAGCAAGCACGGTAAAAAAAAAAACAGTAAAAAATCTTATTGAGAAACGCTTACCTGGAACGTCTGGTGTCTGGCGATCCGCTTTCGCGGGCGCGTAAAAAAAAACCTTTTACGCTTCATAGCTCTGAAACATGTGCAGAAATGGTGCAACAAAGCTTGGTATAGTATGGCATACAATGGCCGGCGACTGACCAGCGAATGTTGTCCAGCGCGATCCGCCACATGTCACTGGTGTGGACATACTGAATATATACAACGTGCCTGTCACCGGCACCGAACGCACGTACAGTTCCCAACCGCAGCAGCCTGCGCGGCGATGCACCAGATTAGAGTGCACCGCCCAAAACGGACATAATGTTTGGAAATGATGAAAAGGAAAGATACAAACTCCGGGAAAGTAAAATACAATGTCTCGGAAATGTCAGGGAAAGTAAAATACAATGACATCTGCTGCCCGCGCGCCAGCAGCTCACGCGTCAGCTCGTCCGTGGCGGCAGCGGCCGGGATCCGGCGCGCCGCCACGCGCCTCCGAGCCGCCTCCGAGGCAGAGGTAGTATCTGAGGAGTCCGAACCAGCCGCTCCTGCCGCTGCTGGAGCTGTTGTTTCCGCTCCTGCTGTCCCTGCCACTCCGGCCGGGCCGGTGTCCGTGGACAGTGTGTCGGAGAAGGTGACGCCCTTGCGGCGTGGCGCGCCCGTCTCGTTGCTGCTCGCCCACCGGCTGAGCGAGGAGGTGGAGCACACACAGCTGGCCTGGTCTGCAGCCGGCCGAGCAGGCGCCCTGACCGCGTCCCCACCTCCGGCCGTCCTTGGTTTCCGAGCCGGGAGCGCCGGCCGCCTCCGTCGAGTAGCGGATGTTGTTGTACTCACGGCCCATCTTCTGACTCACATGCTCGGCCTGCAGTTTGAGCTGGATCGTTTCGATATAGTATTGAACGGCCAGATAGACGAACTTGTACTGCGCCTCTGTCTGTACCATACTGGAGCGCTGCGAGCGAACCTGCTGGATCGTACGTTGGATGTCTATCTCCGTGTCCAGACCCTGCCTGTCGATCTGGCTGAGGATCATATCGATGACGATGAATGTGCCGGTCCGTCCGATGCCGGTCGAGCAGTGCACGACGATCGGGCCGGCGCCTGCGATACTCTCCTGCTGCGAGTTTACGTCGTGGAGAAAGTTGAGAACGCATCCAGGGTCGGTAGGTACGCCGTGGTCCGGCCACGCCCGGAAGTGATAGTGGTAGATTTTCCGTTCTTCGCTGCAGCCCTTCTTTTTGACGTTGAAAGCCCGCAGAGTGTAGTCGACGGTGGTCGATTCCGAGATGTTTGACACCGTCATGCTGCCATAGGTGGCCTCATTGTCCACCTCCGGCCAGTAGCGCGCGCATTTACCCCTGCTGCGTTCGACCTCCTTGGTGGTCATGACGATGACACGCGAGTTCTCCTGCCAGACCATCCACCAGAGGTCGGCGATCGTGGTCGGGAGGCAGCCCTGGGTGGCGATGTACGTCTTACTGGGGGCCTCGCCCGCTAGCGAGTCCTCCTCCGGCGTGATGTAGTTGGCGTTGATGTAGTCCGCTCCGGGCCCGAGCGCCTCGCGGTCCCGCAGAATCACCCGGGTGTGATCGAACGGCAGGATGTTCTTGTAGCGGTTCTTGTTTCTGCTCTCGGCACGTTGGCCCTCCTTTCTGCTGTAGAGGTGCTTACACTCCTGCTGTTGAAGTGACTCGTACTCCTCCCAGAAGCCGGCGCCGTGCTCCTTCTGCAGTTCCTTGACGCGATTGTCGATGCCGCTGGCGTTGATACGGGTCGCGTTGAAGGGCATCTTCAGGTGGACCACGGTGCCGGTGGTCTCAACCATCAGGTTCTTCTTGTAGTGGTCCACCAGCTCGGCTAGAGTGTCGAATCTTGTACCCCCGCCTACGTCATACTTGCCGTCCTGGCACCGTATCATGACATGGGTGATTCGGTCATCTGTCCGCACTGACAGCACGTAGTCGCCCGGTTTGCTGAGCGATTCCCTCACGAGGAAGCTGCCGTTCTTGCCCTTCTCGATCATCAGCTTCTCTGCCTCTCGCCCTGGTAAGTGGCCGTGGAACCATCTTTCTGTGGTGGGGTCGGCGCAGTTTAGCGGATGCCGGAGCTCGATCACCTCTCCATTCTTCTCCTTCAACTGTCCCTGTTTCTCCATGTAGAACTGGATGAGCTCGGTGAGCGTGGCAAACTTCTCGCCCCCATACAGGTCGTAAAAGTCGCCAGCGTTTTGTATTTTGATGTGTGCGACCTCGTCGTTCCGTCTGACTGAAAGCGTGAAGTCTCCTGGATTCGATTTGCTCGGTCTTGCAAGGAAACTGCCGTTGAAACCGCGAGTTTTCAGCATCTTCTCTGCCTCAAAGCCGGTGATATCGGGGTGAAACCATCTTCTAGACATCATCCTGAACTTGTCTTTTAGTGCTTAAGGAAGAGAAGGGTAGGAAGGGTAAGGGTAGGATGAGAAATCAGATGGTGAGACAATCCATACGCTCTAGTTGTATATGCTGGACTCTGTAGGTACAGCCCACCGCTAAAGTAATGTAGGGTTTTACCAATCTCAACGGTTGGCTTTGACTGGCGATTGTTTAATGCGGAGTGATCGAAAAGAAGATGTCAATAGCTAAAGTTGCAGCTGCAAGGGTGACGATCCATATAAGCTACATTCAAAGTTTCATTGTAGTCTGGCTAATCGTTCCTAAGCTTCAGAAGCAGAACATACCCATGACTGAAACCCTACATTACTTTTGCTGTGGACTGTACCTACACCAGAATCAGAACAACAGAACCGAGCTTGCAAGGCTGCGTAGTTAGTCCACAATTTTGCAAGGTGTAAAGGCCGAAAGGCGACCTGATAAAAAAATCAATCAATATAATTAATTACGTGAAGTCTGTACGTGGTGTCACAAAATAAATCGCTCAATATCTCGACAACGGCGGCACCTGCAGAGCTGAAATTTTAACACGAGAATCTCCCATCATCTGTGGCCACCATCGTGTCAACTTTTCACAGTGATTGGTCGAGCCGTTTTGTGTCTGCACGCGCTGAAGTGGGGGCATGTCCTGGCCCCAGGCCTCAACATGAGTGGCGGCGAGAATCGGGTGAAATTGGCCGATTGGACGGGCGCCAGCCGGCTTCAAGGCCAATAACTCGGCAACAAAACGTCGCAACGACATGCAGTCAACACTGCTCGATAGAGAAGAAATGGGCCTAGAGATCTGTATGCAATTTGTGGCATAGCACAAATTGCATACATAGCACAAATTGCCGGCCTGCTCGAGCGGCGCTGGCGCGCGCACGGTGGCGCCAGTGTGCGCGCCGCCGCCGGTCACGCCGAGACGGGCCGGCTGGCCGCCGGCGGCGGCGACGGCGCCGTGCGCGCACGGCTGGGCGGCGCTGGCCGGCAGGCACGGCCACCTCGTCACCCTCAGACCCGACGGCGACACCCTGGTGAAGGCAGCTGAGCGCCAAGTCCTGGCCGACAGGATCCACAGCCTGCACTGGCTGGACGGCGGCCGGCTCCTGGTGGGAGACGGCGACGGCCGGCTGCGCCTTCTCACAAACGTCGGCGACTGTCTGGCGGAGGAGCGGCGCCACCTGCTGCCGCCGAGCGGACAGCGCTGGCTGACGGCGGCCGCGCTCACCGAGCCGGCGGGCCGCCTGGTGGCCGCCGACCGCGACGGCTCGCTGCAACTCTTCACAGCCGACCGGCTGGAGCCGGTTCAGACGCTACGGCGCCACCTCCATCACTGCCGGAGCCGGAGCGGGTGACGGAGCCGGGGTCGGAGCCGGTGACGGCGCCGGAGCCGGCGGCCGGCTGCTGGTGACGGCCCGGGACGGCACGGCGCGCCGCCTGCGGCTCACGGCCGCCGGCCGGCTGGAGCAGACGGCATGCCTGCGCCTGCCCTGGCAGTGGGTGGCCGCTACGACCCGTGTACACGGATAGCTCGCCCTGGTCGGCTTCCACGCCAACCACCTGGTGGTGTGGGCGGCGGCGGCGGAGCGCGAGCTGTGGCGGGTCGACTGCGGCGGCGGCCACCGGCCCTGGGCGCTCTCCGTGTCGGAGCACCGCGCCTGGCTCTCGTGGGTGGCCGGCGGCACCGTGCGCCACGTGACAGTGCGCCTCGACCACCTGCGCACCACCGTGGCCATGGCCGGCGTGCGGTGCGGCGGCGGCGCGGCTCGGCTCGGCTCCGGACGGCGGCGCGCTGCTGGGGCTGGCTGGCGAGGACGGTACGGTGCGGCTGCTATCGGCCGGGCCCTGCTCGCGGCCCGGAGCGCCCGCTCTCCGACCGTTCACCACCCTGCGCGGACACCCGATCACAGCGCGCGCCGTTTTGCACCGCCGGGCCCGGTCACCTGGCGTCGGCCGGCGGGCGCGGCCAGCTGCTGCTCTGGCGGCTGACCGAGGGCGGCGCGGCGGGCGTGGAGCTGGACGGCCACCGCGTGCGGCCCGAGCCGAGCCGCCGCCGGCCCGGCGGACCCGCAGACGTCCGAGACGCGCTACATGGAGCTGGCGGCGCGCACCGGCCCCGGCGGCGGCGGCGGCGCGGTGGTGGTGGCGGCCGCCGGCTCGGACGGACTGATCAGGCTGTTCGGGTTTGACGCCGGCGCGCCGAGTCCGTCTCTGCGGCTACTGGCCGCTGTGCCGGTGGCCGGCCGCTGCCTGCTGCGGCTCCGCTGGCTGCCGGACGGCCGGCTCCTGACCGCCGCCGGACAGGTGCATAAAGAAAATTGAAATTTGACCATGACCTTGTACCGGTTTTTCTGACCTGGTGACCTGACCCAAGGTCACCCGGACCTGAAATTTTCAGGTCATATGTAAAAAGGTTGTCCCAAAGGCTGTGCCAAATTTGGCGGCGCTGCGCGCCGCCCTTTTTACGCCATCTTTGAAAAACCTTAGGGGGGGTCGCATCGCCCCCCCCCCCTGCCAGGGCGAGGGTTAAGTTTGAGGGTCTGACATGTTCTAATCAACGTGATGAATGCATTTCTGAAGACATAATTGAGAAAGAATGAGAGGGCGTCAATCGCGCACCAAAAACGATACTTGGTCAGGTGCACACAAAGCCACTAATACCATGGCTTGTATGTGCATTTCCCCTAAATAACTACAACTGTTATTTTTGGTACTGGCAAAAGCATTGGAAACACTGAGGCTAATTCAGTAGACAGAATTATAAAGTAAGCAAAGTTGTAGAAAAGAAAGACCAAAAAAACCTAGGTTGAAAACGGAAAGTTCCGTAGAGCACTTTTGGTATTGGGTGAATCTTGGGAGCTGGCTTAAGTTTGAGGGCTCTAACATGTTCTAATCAACGTGCTGAATGAGTTTCTGAAGACACAATTGAGAAAGAATGAGAGGGCGTCAATCGCGCATCAAAAACAGCACTTGGTCAGGTGCACACAAAGCCACTAATACCATGGCTGTATGTGCATTTCCCCTAAAATAACAACAACCCAGTTATTTTTGGTACTGGCAAATAGCATTAGAGACACTGAGGCTAATTCAGTAGACAGAATTATAAAGTAAGCAAAGTTGTGGAAAAGAAAGACCAAAAACACCTAAGTCGAAAGCGGAAAGTTCCGTAGAACACTTTTGGTATTGGGTGAATCTTGGGAGCTGGCTTAAGTTTGAGGGCTCTAACATGTTCTAATCAACGTGCTGAATGAGTTTCTGAAGACACAATTGAGAAAGAATGAGAGGGCGTCAATCGCGCATCAAAAACAGCACTTGGTCAGGTGCACACAAAGCCACTAATACCATGGCTTGTATGTGCATTTCCCCTAAATAACTACAACTGTTATTTTTGGTAATGGCAAAAGCATTGGAGACACTGAGGCTAATTCAGTAGACAGAATTATAAAGTAAGCAAAGTTGTAGAAAAGAAAGACCAAAAACACCTAAGTCGAAAGCGGAAAGTTCCGTAGAGCACTTTTGGTATTGGGTGAATCTTGGGAGCTGGCTTAAGTTTGAGGGCTCTAACATGTTCTAATCAATGTGCTGAATGAGTTTCTGAAGACACAATTGAGAAAGAATGAGAGGGCGTCAATCGCGCATCAAAAACAGCACTTGGTCAGGTGCACACAAAGCCACTAATACCATGGCTTGTATGTGCATTTCCCCTAAAATAACAACAACCCAGTTATTTTTGGTACTGGCAAATAGCATTGGAGACACTGAGGCTAATTCAGTAGACAGAATTATAAAGTAAGCAAAGTTGTGGAAAAGAAAGACCAAAAACACCTAAGTCGAAAGCGGAAAGTTCCGTAGAGCACTTTTGGTATTGGGTGAATCTTGGGAGCTGGCTTAAGTTTGAGGGCTCTAACATGTTCTAATCAACGTGCTGAATGAGTTTCTGAAGACACAATTGAGAAAGAATGAGAGGGCGTCAATCGCGCACCAAAACTGTACTTGGTCAGGTGCATACAAAGCCACTGATACTATGACTTGTACCTATGTGCATTTCCCCTAAAATAACAACAACCCAGTTATTTTTGGTACTGGCAAATAGCATTGGAGACACTGAGGCTAATTCAGTAGACAGAATTAGAAAGTAAGCAAAGTTGTAGAGAAGAAAGACCAAAATCACCTAAGTCGAAAGCGGAAAGTTTCGTAGAGCACTTTGGGTATTGTGTGAATCTTGGGAGCTGGCTTAAGTTTGAGGGCTCTAACATGTTCTAATCAACGTGTTGAATGAGTTTCTGAAGACACAATTGAGAAAGAATGAGAGGGCGTCAATCGCGCATCAAAAACAGCACTTGGTCAGGTGCACACAAAGCCACTAATACCATGGCTTGTATGTGCATTTTCCCTACAATAACTACAACTCAGTTATTTTTGTTACTGGCAAATAGCATTGGAGACACTGAGGCTAAATCAGAAGTTAGAATTGGGAAATAACCAAGGTTTTAGAACAAAAACAGCCCAAAAAAACACTTTATAGGTATGTCAGAAGCGGAAAGTTTCGTAAAACACTTTTGGTATTATGTGAATCTTGGGAGATATCACAAGTTTCAGGGCTTTGACAAGTTCTACTCTATGCGCTGAATTTGTTTATGAAACAGAATTGAGAAAGAATGAGAGGGCGTCAATTGCATTTGATGCACCGAAGCTGATTCAAACTTGAACTGGATTATTATCAAGATTTTAGAAGAGACAGACAATGATACTTATCTTCAAAAAAGCAAAATATCCAAAGAACACCACTAGGGATTGGGAGATCCCTGGAGGCTGGAAGGCATTATTTGGTACACTTTCAATAAACTTTAAGAGTATACACTCCCAGCGCCCTATACCGCATTGACCTATCTGCCTGAATAAGCCTGGATTAAATCTGAAAAGGCTTTGCCATCATAATTCAAATATAAAAATATGTACCTAATGTTGCACTTCCGAATCGGACCACAGTCTCAACAAAGGTGACGAAAATCCGCGCGAAAACCACCGGAAAAGTTCAATCCCTGACTAAAATCGAATACACTTCTTATGGAAACGCGGTAGCAAGCACGCGAGAGTTCAACCAATGAACTTCGGCGAAGCTAAAGGCATCTTAGTAAACTGACCAATCAGCATAATGTACCAAATGCGTCATAGTATAAAACACAAAATCAACGCGCAAGAGTATCGAAACCGCTTCTTCCCTGCCTATCTAACAAAGGATTCAGGTTTTGAATCTGATTAAAAAAAGTTTAAAATTAAAATTAATGAAATGATATTTTCCACTTAACTTCGGTTAGTCAGTCACACCAAGAGATACACCAGCACATACAACAATTTGAGTATGCATGGAAGCAATGTATGCAATGCGCAGCTTTTGTAGAACGCGCGCTAGTGAGGACGCGTGGTGATTATTATCATACTCTCTTTAATTATGTGCTATTCAATTTAAACATATTTTGAAGAATATTATCATGTCTCTTTTTTATAACTTCACCTAACATGGCACATACTTAAATTAAGGACATAATTCCTTCTTATATCATGAGTTCTTTTACGGTGAAACCTCGACCACCACTATTTCTCACACGAAGGACAAAGTACGCGCAGTTAAACACTTCACACATCATTTTCACACACGTCATAATTATCGTGAAAAATAGGGACACTCTAAGAATTCGTGAGAAAGCCTTCGAGAGCCAAAAGATGCTTTGTATGATACTAAAAATTACGAGGACACCGAAATGTCCTCGAATGTGAGGGGGGTGTCCTCGAACTGCAGAAGTGTTATCTGAAAATGTCCCCAAAGGTGACGGCTTACAAGTGCACCTACACACACACACACACACACACACACACACACACACACACACACACACACACACACACACACACACACACACACACACACACACACACACACACACACACACACACACACACACACACACACACACACACACACACACACACACACACACACACACACACACACACACACACACACACACACACACACACACACACACACACACACACACACACACACACACACACACACACACACACACACACACACACACACACACACACACACACACACACACACACACACACACACACACACACACACACACACACACACACACACACACACACACACACACACACACACACACACACACACACACACACACACACACACACACACACACACACACACACACACACACACACACACACACACACACTACACGACATCGTACCCGATTGTTGCTGCCCGGGGCCCGGACACCTGTGACTATGTCCGGAGGGCTGCTCGGCGGGCTGCTGGCGGGGCCGTCGTGACCTGTTGCCAGGTGGTTTTATTTTGTACTTAATTTTCGTGTTAATATTTCATTTTTTGTGCGTGTATTTGTGTTTATGTTTTGTAGGAAAGGCGCTTTGATTTAAGCATTTTGCTTTTGCGCCGATCCGTGATTATTTTCTCCGATGTTTCTTGTTCTTGGTTTCCAAAATATACTGAAGTGAAGTGAAGTGAAGTGAAGTGACTGCCATGCTTCTCAAAAAATGTTTTAGGGTGATCTCCAGTGATATTTTACGAATAATGTAATAATTTTGTATGGACAAATGAAAGATAATTGATGGGCCTTACAACATAACCAACACTGAGAGATAAGTTACCACTAAATACCGAACTGGGCTCCATCTTATTGGAGTAATTGAAATGGTCAAATTTGAAGAGGTCCGAACTTTTTATTATCTAACCATGTTCTAGACCCACTGCGATGCTGAAACTTGGTATGGTTGATCATGACAAGGCTGTTAACCCGCGCTCTGGTGGGGGGGGGGGCTATTTTTTGCCCCCTCCAGACTTTTTAATATATCTCCAGAACCGCTGCTCCGATCGTCACCAAACTTTCAGTACCCTCTCGGACATCAATTTTACACATTGTGACCAATTTTTTTTTTCAAAGGCTATGATAGGTTGGCCGGAAATGACGTCAGAGTGACGTCATGTTCTGCCGTTTTCGACCCAAAAAAGGGTTTCGCGGGAAGAGCTGTCAGGCCTATAGCTTTGCAAATACAGAAAAATGATTAAAACATAAAAGCTGTAGAATTTACCGGGCTACAAAACTGCTATCTCGGATTTTTGAAATTTTTGGGTTTTGACCCCAAAAAATCAAAAAATATATTTTATGAATATAATAGCCGAAAAATCCAAAACATTTTTGAATTTCGCAAAAACCGGAATATATGTGCTAGTCCTTACCGCCTTCTATCCACATACCAAATCTGAGATTGATACCTCTTTTTTTGGCGAAGCTATAGCGGAAAAACTGTTCAAAATTAATGACGTCAAATTTTCAAACTCAATTTTTTAGCAATTCTAGACCCCGTAGCGCAAAACAAAGACCACCATTAGACTCCCCGTGACGAGCTGCATCGAATCAATACCCATTTTATGCAAAACTACCAATTTCAAAATCTGACCTTTTTTTACCTGACCTTGACCTGACCTTCATCAGAAAGTGACCTAAGCCATACCTGATAGTCTTATAACCAACACCATTGAGTTGGAAATGAAAAATTGGCCATAAAACATGCATCGCACAACCTTAGTATAGGTACGGTTCTCCAGGGTATTACTGTTAACGCCAGACCCCTTGAGACCCTAATTTTTCGCGATTACTTTTAAATGCGTGAAGGAATTTCAACCAAGCTCAGGACATGGCCGTTTCAAGACAGGCCGAAACTTTTACAATTTAGATATTTTATCGCCATTTCAATATTTCAGGCACTTGTCATTGACTCGTAATGTTAACTGTTTTTCCATCCTGGATAGAGGCTTTCTACGTCATATGACATTAGGCTCCGCCCACGACTGCGGCATTGACCCGTGCCCATCAGCGACCTCTGTACAAACGACAGCCCTGCCATCTGTGAAGGACTATGAATTTCGCTGACGCTTCACGTGCAGACGGTCAAGTAAATGTTAGGCTCTTGTTGACTCTTGTATATAGGACCAAGAGGACCATCACTCCTCAACCGACTACTCAGTCGTGCTTCGAACAAACGTTAACGATTCCTAACAAATACGATTTTCGATGTAGGGTATCTGTTTGAAATACGAGCGAGCCGTATGATGTGAAGCTCATGCAATTAACTTATTATTGCGTTGTTCGATGGTTGCATAGCGATGTACAAATCGGCAGCTACTTGGTGACATCCGACATCCCATTATCGCATTATCTGCAACGCCATAGGCTTTAAATACAGGTGAATATTTCCTAACCTTATGTCAGTTATATGCCATCTGCCCGTCATATGCAGCTTATATAAAAAAATATCAGCGAACATATCAGCATTGTAGAAGCAATGCGCATTGAGCATTTATGACTCCTTAGTCATCATGTCGCTCTCTGGGCACTGTCAGCCAAGACGCTACGCACAACTCCGCCGGCTTTCGGCACCGCTCGACCGTCGCCCGTCCCCGCTCCCCGCCACTGCGAGAGTGACCGCGCGCCGGCCCGAAACCGCCGCAGGCCAAGACAACAGAGGCGGGGCTTAGCTGTGACGTCATAACGTATCACAGACTGACTGGTGATAGCCTCTACACACCGGATGAAAATCTTGCTCGAAATTTAACATTACGAGTCAATGACAAGTGCCTGAAATATTGAAATGGCGATAAAATATCTAAATTGTAAAAGTTTCGGCCTGTCTTGAAACGGCCATGTCCTGAGCTTGGTTGAAATTCCTTCACGCATTTAAAAGTAATCGCGAAAAATTAGGGTCTCAAGGGGTCTGGCGTTAACAGTAGTCGTTGGTCGCTCGGCGAGCGGGAGGGCAACCAGTTCCGCCCCTGTATCGCGTGACCCCTTGCTCCGCCCAGTTACGCACGAGCGTACTCCACGCCGCGTAGTAGCGTGGGGAGGGGAGGGTTAGAATGGTGGCATGTGTAGAGGCTAGAACCGGTTTCCACCGCCATGCCACCGCCCAGCGACATGGAGCGGGGTCGGTGACCAGGGCGCAGGGAAAGGTCAGAGGTCAGCTATAACGTAGAACTTTGTGTCTCTCTCCCCTCCGCGTGTAACGACCGCACGACAGCGGCCGGCCGCCGATCAGGCTTGACATGTCAAGGTCACCCGCAGTCAACGGGCTCAGAGGGTTGGTCGAGTGCGCGTCCGTGGCTGACGACAGTCTCGACCATGTGCTATGGTGCCGATAGACTAGAGTGGGTAATAAGTTTTTGTTCAGGCTGCTGGGGTGTGTCATCTTGATATGATGCTTTGTAACATGTATGATACGCAACCTCGCTGGCAGTGGCCGAGAGGCGGGGGGGGGGGGGGGAGGCGGATGCCGCCTACACATGTTTATTTTTGTTGATAGCTGCGAGAGCTGAAATTTGGCAAGCCTGACCTTTGGTTCAAGCTGAATTTTATGACAGCAGCTGTATTTTCACCCTCGCCCATATTGGTGTTTTGCCAGCGTCTATCGTAAAGAGGGGGAGGAGGGTCCGTTGGACCCCTTTGCCGTTCAGCCCCTAATCGAGCTAGAGCTTCGCGGAAAAAGAGCGTGTTGCCCGTGACGAGAGGAGGCCGATGATACCCAATTTTAACCCTCGCCGGCACAGGGGGGGGTTGATGCAACCCCCCTAAGGTTTTTTCGCGAATAACTCGCGTAAAAAGCGGCCGATCGCGACGAAACTTTCAGTACCCTCGCATTGATCGCACCCTCGCATTACGCCTCCCCTGAAATTTTTTTGACCTTGACCCAAATGACCTTTGACCTGTGACCTCTTTTCCGAGACCATGTTTGGCCGGAATCGCGATTCGGCGTATGTCGGCTCGCATTAGCCGCGCGTTTGCAAGCTTTTCGTGGTTTCAAACGTTCAAACATGTGATTTGATGTTGCTCCCATACATTAGGGTGGGTTTCAAGGTCAGCTGAAGGTCAGGTCAGGTCATTGACCTTTGGTGACCTCGGGTGACCTCGGTTCACTTTTTCTAGTTTTACATGCTTCTAGGCTGGTTTTTGGAGCTGAATTCGAATTTAGCAACAATTTGAACATTTACGAAGTAGTTTTGGTGCCTTCCGTAACATGTTACGAAGCTGTCAGAGGCGGTTGACACGTATTACGAATACCCGTCACAACCCCTACCGGTTGACCTGACCTGACCTGACCCGACCTGGTCTAAATGCTTAAAAACATCATCTCTGATCAAAACTAATACGATATTCGTGATCAGCACCCCGGAAAACCACATAGCAGCCACACTTTACAACTTTCTAACAGGTCCCGATTTTCCCGGTTTTTGAGTCATTGACATGACCTGGAAGGTCACCCGATGACCTAGGACCTTAAAATTGGGTATCATTGGCTTCCTCTCGTGACGGGCAACACGCTCGTTTTTTTTCGCGAAGCTCTAGCTCGATCAGGGGCCAAACGCGGGGGGGGGTCGTACCAACCCCCCTTGTGCCGTCGAAGGACGCAAAATGGCCTGTGCCGGCGAGGGTTAAGGTCCTAGGTCATTGGTTGACAGGTCAATATAACTCAAAAGTCGGGGAATCGGGACCTGTTAGAGCTTCGTAAAGTGAAGCTGTTATAGGGTTTTGCCTGGTGCTGATCACGAAATTCAAGTTAGTTTTGATCACAGATGATGTTTTCGTGCATTTAGGCCAGGTCGGGTCAGCTCAGGTCAGGTCACATGTTACGAGTGAACCAAAACTACTTCTTAAATGTTCAAACGATTTCTAAATGCGAAATCAACTCCAAAATCTACCCTAGAAACATGTAGAACTCGAAAGAGTGAATAGAGGTCATCAAAGGTCAGTGACCTGACTGAACTTCACGTGACCTTGATACCCACTAGAATCCATGCAATCAACATCTTTTCACATGTTTGATCGCTTAAAGCCACAAAAAGACAATAAAACGCGTTCTACTCGAAATACGCCAAAACGCGATTCCGGCCAAACATGGTCTCGGAAAACAGGTCACAAGTCAAAGGTCTTTTGAGTCAGGGTCATGCAAATTATAGGGTAGGCGTAATATTGAATAACTCGAGGGTACTGAAAGTTTCGCCGCAATCAGCCGCTTTTTGCGCGAGTTATTTGCGAAAAACTGAGGGTAGGAGGGCTGTTCGACACCCTCCTACAAGTGCAAAGGTTAAGGTCAGGCCGAAGTGAACCTCTGTAAGACCCCAAAATGTCGCGACGTCGCAGCACCCTTCGTGCCAGGGGACTTTTCAACGGGGAATGAAGCTTATATGATCTAGTACTATCTCCCAGAGGCCTCACAACTTGTATGTAGCTATCTCGTATTTTTCTTAAGAGTCACCTGAAGTCAGGTCGGTCACGCAACCTCACGATTATTAATCAATTGGAAATATGAAAACTGTTATTTTGGCGCCGGGAGCCATCTAAAGCTGTCTCAAGCGCATGAATTCGCGATTTTATACAATTTTTGCAAGCCCCAGCATTCACTTTTCCATTCTTAAAGTTAGGCGACTTCATTTATGACGTCACTAAGGTCACAGGTGATTTCACCAAAACATCCCGATCAAATTGAGCTAGCGAGTCGGGAAGCCACCAGTGGACTTGTAAGGACCTACCGCATCGAAGAAGCGATATGACCTCCTTGAGTCAGCCTCGTGGCCTGAGTGGCTCTGCCCTGACATGACCTGAGGTAAACACCTTAAATTGACCTCAACAAAAACAAAGCGTAAACTATTCGACGCGTTTGAGCATGCAAAACTCTTGGCTCTGTAACCACTTAACCCTATTAGTGGCAGGCTCCTGGCTACCCCATATTAGTGGCAGGGGGGGGGGGGCTGTTTACGACCCCCCCTTGATATCTCGAGATCTAACCGGCCGATTTTCAAAATTCAAACGGCATTCGATTTGGCTCAACGAGATCTACATTTCTAAAAAAAAAAATTAAAAAATGTCAATAGGGGGGTAGAGGGGGGTAAAAACGGGCAAATTGCAGATACATTTTAGACTGTTTATCACGGCCAGGTTTCTGAACCAATCTTAACGCAACTTTTGCCGATCGATAGAGAATGAACCAGGAATTCACATGGATCCTAAAAATATGCATTTTCAAAAAACATAGGCGGATACAGATCATTGAGATTGGGGGTACACAAAAAGTATAGTAAATAAGGTTTTTGTTGGTACTGTTTCTAAAAAGGGTGGCAATGGTCTTGTTATGTTACAATTTTCTTATGAGAGAACGACTAAAATTGCATTGGTCATGCATAGGCGGTGTCAGGGCACCTATGTTGGGAGGTAAAAAATAACCCCCCTTTTTGGACGCCTGGATCCGCCTATTATAGCAAAAACGTGTCAAAAGAGGATGCACAATAACTTTGTATATGTTATCACATGATACCTTTCATTCACTGTTCGTAAAACTGGTGCAGCATCGTGATCTTCGCCCAAATGACTCGCTTCACGAATAGGACCCCCCAATTCCCAGTGCTCTGGAGCCGCCCCTGGTAAAGTTATGAACTTGAAATTTTCAGGGAATGTGCCCAATTTAGTTTTAGGAAAAGTCAGAAAATTTCAGCATCGTAGCTTCAGCGGTTTCGGAGATATTCCCGAAAAACCTGAGGGGTGGATAAAAACAACCCCCCCCCCCTGCCACTAATAGGGTTAAGGTGATATATAATACTGAACGAGGCCGGTGTAGATAAATTTTCAAGACCGAGGTACTTTCTTGATTTTTGACCGAGCCCGAAGGGCGAGGTCAAAAATCAAGAAAGTACCGAGGTCTTGAAAATTTATCACCGGCTGAGTTTGGTATGATTTTTACTGTATGCCTGCACGATGGATAGGTCAGTGCCAGGACGTGCTGTCCCAAACTTTGATTTTGGATTTGACTTCGGTGATGATGAATTTAATGATATCGAAGAGAGAACGAAGAATTTCGTAGATTCCATGAAAAGTGCGGAAACAAAACGTAAAACAAGCATGTGGATCAGCAAGCTATGTGATCATAAAGAGCAGTTGGGCATCAAATCACCACTGCTTGCCCTGAGCAAACAGGTGATGAACAATATTATCTGTTCGTTCTTCATCGATGCGAGAAAGGAGGATGGAGGGCATTTTGAAACCTCTAGCATGAACAACTTCTTCTCTGTCGTGAAGGCATATCTCAAGGAAAATCGTGGGTGGGACCTCGAAAGTGAAGCTGAATTCCAAGGGTCCAGGGACGTGAAAAAGGCGAAATTAAAGCTTCTCAAAACCGAGGGCAAGGGAAATCGTCCAAATCGAGCAGAAGCTTTGACATTTGAGGAGGAAGAAGCGCTATTTGAGAGCGGAGAGTTCGGATTCTCCAACCCGACTTCTCTTCAGAGAACCGTATGGTACCTGACCACCTTGTACTTCGGCCATCGTGGCCGAGATGAATCCAGGCAACTCAAGTGGCGAGATATCGAACTCAAGAAAGATGACAAAGATGAAGAGTATCTCGAGTATCACGAGAGAACAACGAAGACTCGCACCGGCGAAGAGGCTGGCGGATCGAGGGCTTTTGCACCCAAAGCCTTCAAGAACCATTCCGACGACAAACGCTGTCCGGTGAGAGCATACAAGGAATTCTCCGCGCGACGACCGGATGACATGAAGAATCCAGATAGCCCATTCTACCTGGCAGTAAATAACAAGAGAAAGAATGATGACGGAAAGTGGTACATGAGTGCGCCACTGGGGAAAAACACAATCGGCCAGTTCATCAAGAAATCATGTGGTGCTGCCGGCATAACTGGACGCAAGACGAACCACTCGGTTCGTAAAACGTGCGTCAAGCGGGCCCTGGACTCTGGCTGCCCCAGAGAGTATGTGGCTCAGCTTACTGGGCACAAGTCGGTGAACAGCCTTGAAAACTATGCCGATGCCGATGTACACATTCAGAAGGCGATGGCGATGTCTGTTTCAACAGGAGCCAGCTACGCGAAGACGATGGAGAGCACGAAACATACATCTGCAACATCTGCTACAACAGGCTCCACGATCATCTTCAACATCAGTGGGTGCCAGAATGTAAACATAACCAATCAGCACTGATCAGAGAACTCTCAGTGACGATGTCAGTGATCTCAGTGCTCTCAGGACTCAGGGCCCATGTTAGCTTTGTCAGTACATATTGTCGTTGTCCACATGTGTTTGTGCAATTGAATAAGCGGATTACTGGATAATGAGAAGCTGATTGAAATATACGAAGCTGGATTGCCAAAGTCAAGTATTTTCTGTGTGTAGATAAATTTTCCAGACTGAGGTACTTTCTTGATTTTTGACCGAGCCCGAAGATTTTTGACCGAGCCCGACTGGTGTAAGATTTTTGACCGTGGTCAAATTGTTACACCAGATCATTACCACACCTCTGCGACTAATGTTATTGAATAGCCCAGGCATACAGTTGCCCAGGCCGAGTTTGGTATGTATTTTACTGTATGCCAACGATAAATTAATTTTCTGGACCGAAGCTCTTAGCCGACTTAGGAACGAGACCATCCCAAAATGTTGGCTTAAGTGCATTCTGGTAATGCATTTTTGACCGTGGTCAATTTGCTTACACCAGTTATTACCACACCCCTCTGGCTAATGTATTTGAATAGGCCAGGCATACAGTAAAGCTGTTCACCAAAAACCGATCCCGCGACTTGGAGCACTTATACTGACCTCAGAGTTTATCGGTGGACCTGAGACATTCAACTCGGGTACCAGTTGCTGCATCTCATACGACGCACGCGCTCAGTTTTATCCGCAAGGCGCTAGCTCAATTAGGGGCAAAAAGACGGAGAGGGGTCGTAATCGCCCCCCCCCCTCGGCCTGGGTATATGCAGAAAACCCAAAATTCCGTTGATGGTTAAGCACTGAAGTGATATATTATGATGCGAGAAGGTATAGTTCAAAACAAGTATGCACACGAGCGGATGTGAATTAAACTGTGTTTGAGGTATGCCTTTTTTATTATACATTCGATTTGTTTTAGTTATTGGTAAGAACAGATACAACCAAGAAGAGCGCCCCTGAAGAAAAGGTGGCGCACCGGACGGGTGCGATTTTAAGGTCCAAGGTCAGTCGGGGACCTCTAAGTTCGGATCAAGCATGTTAGGGTTAAAACTTAATAAAAAAAAAATGGGAGCAAACAAGCATCCCGATTTTGCAGCATCGTCATGCTTTGTCACGGCACTCATCCACTCCCTCGGCCGAAATATTAGTTCCTTTTTGTATGAGTTCTGGCATAATCCCGCACATTATGCTGCATGTTGTTTGCCATGAAAAAAAGCATGTTCAGCTACGTTCTACGCAGTACGCACTAACCTAACCACCATCCCATCATCCACCACTAGCCACCATCCCGTTCTGTGATCCGTTCCACCCCACACGAATCAGCCGAGATACTAGTCAGTCGGGCTAGCGCTATCCTCCCCTCCCTTCCTGACTGCACAGCGCTAAAACCCAGAGCCGAGACTTCCCGAGCGCGACCTCTGACCCCACGCGGTCCGAAGGGTCGGCCGATGCCTAAGGGCGCGCCGCGCGCCGGCCACCCGGATAGCCTCTGCCGAGTCTCCCTTCCATACACCGTTTACTACGCGCTCGATTCATTCATGATTCTGTGTTTCCGCGTCCCTCTCGCTAGGTGGCACCATGGATGTCATAGGCGATCCCAGGAAGATTGCGGCCAGAATACCCCAAACGGCAGAAAATGAGGTTTTTGGTGGATATCTCGGAAAGTATTTGGCATACAACGATGAAATTTCACAGTCTCGTGGTAAATGTGCAAACACATAATCCGGGTTGATACTTATGCATTTAAACATTATATAGGACCAGATATGTCCGAAAAAGCAAAACCAACAAGACTTTTACTGGAGAGCCGTACCTAAAGTTGGGCTCATGTGACCTGACCTGTGACTCTTGGTGACCTGACCTGGTATGTCAGTGACCTCTAATAGACCTCTAATAGTACTTGGCTCATTGGGTTTGTCTTGTTGAGACGCATCGACTGATATGCGACATGACCTGTTACGACGTCAGGTCCTTGACCGGAGGTCAAATTTTCAAGTTGACCTTTCAAGGTCAAATTATAGTTCATTCGACGCGTCTCGGCAAGAGGAACACGATTCTGGCAATAGAAATGTCGTGGCTTTTTTTAGTCAAAAGTTATTGTCGAAAAACACTTTTCGTAAAAACAGCTATTTTTGGAGTTTTTGCCCTCTGGAGGCTAAACGTTGACCTGAGGTCAATTTTGATGATGACCTTATCAAAAGAAAAGTTCACAAGCTATCGATTGAGTTTTCATGCGTTTTTCTAGCTATCATAGTTCCTGAGATAAATGCATGTTTTCTGAAAAATATGATGACATTTGGCAAATTTTGACCTTTGATGACCTCCAGTGACCCCAATAATGCTCTAAGATGAAAAATGACCGCAATACTTTCAAACGTACGCATTAAGAGCTATCGACTGCTTTCTACCGCGTCTTTCTAGCCCTCTTAGTTTTTTAGTTAGAGGTGGGTGGTATGGTAACATATGCCCCCCCCCCCCCCACTAGGGCGAAGTTGGCTGAGACCGCCACTGGGGCGCGGGTTAACTAGCAGCCTGAACCAATCACAGGGCAGATTGGTTAATGGCTACGTAAGTGGTCATCCCAATAACACGTCACTGTACACGCCACGTTGCAGGCCGAATACAGAACGGAATAATAGGGGGTGCCGCACCTGTCGGAGAGCCGGCGCCTGCAGCAAGTCGGAGGCATCGGAGAGCGCGGCCGCCCACGGCGCCCAGACGGCCGCGTCGGCCAGTGCGCCGGCCGTGGCCGGCCTGACGAGGCCGAGCAGAGCGGCCGCCAGCTGAGCGCGAGCCGCCGCCGGCCGGGCGCCGCCAGCACACTCGGCCACCAGGCCCGATAGCACCGGCGCGCAGGCGCGAAGCGTGCTCTGAAAACAAGCGCAGCAGTGTCACCGGGGCACCCGATGCATGACGGTGCATCGGGTTGCATACGGCTCTGAAATGTCACATTAGACCGAAAGGGCCTAACCCTACGAAAAAAAAACAAGTTCCAACAATGTTGTCATGAATAGTAATGTGGCAATGAAGCTGAGAAACGGATATTTAGTGGACAGCAGTACACAGCGCAGACAAAAACACTCCCACACATCCACGTCGCACGCACCTATAGGTACCTACACACTACACAGGCTACATTATATATGGCCTTGGGCTACACAGTTACAAATACAAAACTACCTACACGCACTCCACACACTCACAAGAACACTAGATTTACCATTGAATTATTACCGAATATCCATGTATTTAACACGTATAATTGGTTATTTTTCGTGTCTTTGTTTAATTTTGTATTGTGTGGTGTACATAAGTGATAAGAAGGAGTTTCGGATGCTTTGTTACGAGCACAGCAACATTCTCGGACTGCGTATAGGACTTGTTTATGACTTATGAGTGACTACGTTTCCATGGGCAAGGGATTCGTATCCGCCATCCGGATCAGTGGAGCCGCTACCGATCCGGACGACTGGCGCCG
This sequence comes from Amphibalanus amphitrite, assembly GCF_019059575.1. Lineage (NCBI taxonomy): Eukaryota > Metazoa > Arthropoda > Thecostraca > Balanomorpha > Balanidae > Amphibalanus > Amphibalanus amphitrite. The sequence goes on from NW_024882907.1 coordinate 50,244, forward strand.
TTTCCATGGGCAAAGCCGGTATTGATCAGGATCAGTAAAATACCGAAGAGCTCAGCCACTACTGATATGGCCTTGCTACTAATCGGATGAGGAGAAAGGAGTATGGCGCAGTATGGCGCACTTGGCAAAATAAGAAGTCCAGACCAAGGCCCTAAAACATAAGGTTGGACGAAGTTTTCTACCAAAAATGTACTAGAACAGCGTACGAGTCAAAGCTATTTCCGTTGTTTCTTTACAAATATGTCGCAAACAAGCTTTTTCTGTAATAAATCATTATTTCGAAGTAAAGCAACCAGTTGCTATAAATTCGATAAGCAAACACTTATTTTTTATATAAAAGCCTAGCTCTTATAGTCTAACTCTAGTTGAATAATCAAGTAGATGTAGATGTAGATGTAGATTGGGGTATAGCCTTTGTAACGGCACCCCTTGTTTCTTCACTGTCACTTTAGCCATAAATATGGATGCTACGACTAAGCAGGTTGACTAAGCACTAAGCGTAAACAAAATGAGCGTGCGTGCCTGGAATTTGCTACTAGCGGGGGTTGGACAAAACAAAAATTACAATGAGCGGTCCATTCTTCTTCAGATTTATACGCCTGCATTTGCATTGGCTTGCTTCAAGCTTATTCTCCGCTTTCTTGCTTTCCACATGTTGTACAGAATATCTTTTTTAGCTTCTATCTCTTCAGGTTCGAACAAAAACTTCCCAATAATCATTGCTTGGTTTTCCTGCATAGGTCTTTGTAGTAAAGTTGCTTTTCTCCTCTCTTCGGTTATCTCTTCATCTGTGCATTCTAGCAAAAAATGTTCCGTATTTTCTAGCTCACTTCCACATAGATCACATTCTGTGCTTTGTCCAATGTGTCTTTTCCTGTCATTCAGTGGGAGGGTTGCAGTTCGAGCCTTGAATAATATTATTGATGATGGCCTGTTGTCATACACTAAATCTTCCTTGACTTCATTTTTCCATTCTCGGTATAATGTTAGGCTTGTCTTATTCTGTACTTCTTCATTCCATCTCTCACTGTCTAATTGCCTCGCTTTCTTCACTAACTCTTGTCTTGTCATTCTTTGCATATCATCTGCAATTCCAAATGCTTCTGCATATTTGAGATTTGTTTTTGTCCAGTTACTTCTTGTGTGCGTTTTCATTTCTTCTGTGATGTTCTTCAGAAGCTCATTTTCTCTCATCTGTATATTCTTGAGATACATAAGTCGTCCTTTCATTATTCTTGTTTTCATTTCTGATGCTCCTATTTCTCCTCTCAACGAACAGTTAGGTGCATAGATAGGAGCTCCTAGTATGCTTCGGTAGACCTTGTTCTCTTGTCTTTGGAGATGTCTGATCTCGGAATCTGTCAAACTGATAACGCTTGATCCATATAATATTGATGGTATTGCTACACTTTTCCAGAAAGTTTTCCCAATCAGTAATCTTGAACAGCTTTTGTATACGATTGGTAGAGTAAGATTTGCCATCTTGCATGCTTTTTCCATCATTTTTCTCTTCTGCTCCTTAAACATATCTCTTTTGTTCACAATATCAATGCCTAAATATCTTATACTTTCCTGTACCTGTATTCCTGATATGTTGTCAGGTTTCTCTTTCATGTTCCATATTATATCACAACTTTTGTCTTTGTTGATTTCTAGTCCACAGCTTCTGCTCACTTCACTTATTATCTTCAGGTTACATTTGGCATCTTCTATGGTTTGTGCCATTACCAGTCCATCGTCAGCATAGAAAAGCACGTGTATATTAAATAAATCATTCATAAAACCTCTCCCTTTCTTCTCTATTTCTGCTGTTATGATGTATGTCACCAACTTAAAAAGTGTTGTCGATCCAGTACAACCTTGTCTTATTCCACTTGTCACTTCAATAGTTTGCTTTACTGCTTCATTCAGTTCCACCACTGTTTCATCCCCATTGTAAATTTCAGCAATAGTATCAATCACTAATGGGTCTATCTTATATTTCTTCATTTTGTCAACAAGTACATCCCTTCGAATAGAATCGTATGCTTTCTTGTAGTCTATTGATATCAAGATGAGTGGCTTTTTGCTTTTGAAGCTTTCTTCCATGCAATATTGCACAATGAGCAAGTTGTCTTCAACTCTTCCTCCTGGAGTGAATCCTGCTTGTGTTTCTTTCATTTCATTATTCTCTAGCAGATGCTTTTCTATCTTATCTTTGATCATGCTCATAAATAGTTTGTATGATACGTTTGTTAGTGCTGTTGGTCTAAGATCCTTTGCAACAGGCTTCTTCTTCTTTGGCAACATTCTAGTTCTTGATTTCTTCCATTCTTGTGGGACTTTCTTTTCATTCAGACTCTTGTTCATGCATTTGTGCATTGTTCTTAGACATTTGTCACTTTTCAGTATAACCTTATACATTTCTGGCTTTAGCCCATCTGGGCCGGCTGCTGTTCTTCCTTTCAATCTTTTCAGAGTACTTTTCAGCTCCTCTATATCAAAAAGGCTGCTCTCCATTCGTCTTATCTCATTTTGAGGCATTCTCGCTATCATATCCATATGTTCTCTCAGTTGTCCTTGAGCATCGTTCTGTTCTGCTGTTTCGATTTCCTCTTTGTATCGCCTTTTTTCTGTTTCATTCCACATCTGTTTAATATTGTTGTTGTGCTGTTGATAAATACCTTTCCAGAAAGCATAGAGCTGATATTTGGCGTCCTCATCACTTAGCTTCTCCCCTTTGTCGTCAAACAAATCTATTCGACATGTTTTCTTCTCTCTGTATCTAAGCTTATCAATATGTTTCCATATTTCCTTGCCGGAGTGCTTGTCATTTTTTATGTCCTGCACTATTTTACATTCATATCTGTGTATTGCTTCTCTGACAAGCTGTTGAACCTTCTTCTTTTGTTGCCTATATGCAACTTCAAGCTGTCTCTTGTTTTCAGCTTCTTTTCTTTTCTGTCTGTTGAGTGACCTCCTTTTCTTGATTTCTTCCTTAATTTCTACTGTCAACCATGGTGGTTCAGGGAAACATTCTCCACGCTCCTCCTGAACTCTTCTCCTGTATACCCTTTTTAGTGTTTGTTCTCTGATTTTTATCATTAAATCGTTGTACTCTTGAATTGTTGTCACATCATGTTCTCCCAAAGCCTTTTCTAACTCTTCAACAAACTGAAGCAGACTTTCTTCCTTACAGCAGAAATAGGTTGTTTCCTTGTAGCTTGCTGTATTGAAGTTATTGGTTTTCTTTGCATCCGTCCTGAAACTTACTTCAATAAGGTTGTGGTCGGATAAATCATATATTTCTTTGTTTTCATCTACTTTCATTTTGTGAAAACGCTTGTACATTGCTTCATTTACCAGTACAAAATCAATGACGCTCCTTTGCTCTCCCCTGCACCATGTGATTTCTCCCTCACACTTTATGTCTCCATTCAGTAACTGAAGGTTGTGTGTTTCCATCAGGTCTAGTACTCTCTCTCCATTATGGTTCTTCTGCTGGGTTCCAAGAAATCCAAGGTGTCCATTGAAGTCCCCCAGAATTATCTGCGATTTGTGCATGCTGGCAGTAACGAGTCTTCCAACTTCTGTTTTCATTTTCACATTTCTAATCTTGTCTTCTTCCGTTTTTTCCACAGAGAAGTACACCAGCGTAAGGGATAAACTTATTTTTCTTATCTCTATTTCTGCTTCCATGATATCGCATTCCTTTGTATCTTTAATTGTCATTTCCACATCATCTTTCTCTCTGTAGATTATCATAAGTCCTCCTCCTTTTTTGTCGTGACTGTCTCTCATTTTCTCAATCTTCCTGAAACCCTTGCTTAACTGAATTTTGTCTTGTTTTTGATGAGTCTCTGTTAAACACATAATAACACGTTCCTTTTCATCGGCCAATATTTTCTGTAATTCAAGCATCTTTAACCTCGTTAGGCCTTGGATGTTTAAGAGCATTATCTTTACTTCATTGTATGATGCTTGTAATTTGTTTTTTACTTTTCTTTGTTTCTTTTCATGTACGTTTTGTCTCTCCTGCTCCTCTTGTCAATTCCCTGTGACATTGGCCCTATCCCGGAAAGCCATTTTGCCTTTCTGGATGAAGGCTTCCACTACTTCATTACGGTGTTCTGCATTGTACTTCCTACACCTTTCTTTCAGCTCCTTTTCCTCTGCCCTCTGCTTGGGTGTCTTGTCTGTAGTTATGTACACTGAGCTTTCTTTTCTTTTGAGTTGATACAGTGCCTTCAATATTTTTGTCTTGGATGTCATGTCACTCATTTCCACTCTTAGCGGGCGGATCCATGGTCTTCCCGTCTGGGCATGCTTTTCATTTTTCATCCCTAGTCTTACCATGGTCTGGTATCTGATGCCCTCCACTTCAAGCTTGTCTAGACAAAGCCTTTCAAATGCTTCATTGTCTTTGGCAGCTGATCCTCCTTCGGTTTCTGGTAGACCATGCACAATGATGTTCAGTTTTCTTTTTTCTATCTCCTCTCTTTCTGAGATCACTTCGCTGATCTTACATCCTACTTGATCTATGATGTTCTCCTTTTTTGTGAACCAATGCCACTTTTTGCTATTTCTGAGTATGTTTTCTTTGCTTCTTTTACTATCTCTTCTTGTTGTCCCAATACAGCCATCACTTCTTTCTCCATTGTCTTGATTTTTCCTTCTATGTGATCTTCCATTTTCTTCACCATGGACTGGGCTTCAACGGCTTTGATAATGTTCCTCTCAGTCTCTTTGATTTTTTCCTCCAGCCTTCTCTCCATCTGGGTCATTTCCTTCACCTTCTTTTTACATGACAGACATAACCAGAAGAGGTCGAGTTTTCCTATGGCATGAAATGCCTGGGGTGAGACGTCTTGGCACTGTGGGTGATACCAGTTGTCACACACATCACACATGATCATGGGGTCCTCCCTGTCACCAGGCTTGTTGCAATTCTGACTGCTGCACAGTGACTTTGCTTGTTTCTTGCTTTTGTTTTTCTTTTGGCATCTTATCCATTTTTCTCCCTTTGTATCTTGATTTTCACAGTCCTCTTCACTGTCGCTTAGTGTTTGCGTTACCAAAGTGCTGGCCTGAGATTGTTTGCGCCGTGCACCAGCCATGTTTTTTTTTTTTTTTTTACCCCGTAATGGGACTATCCTACATATTTGGCGCCTTATCAATTAGATATTTAAATATTCTGTCCTGGATAATGGCAATAAGTAGGGTCTTTCAAGCAAAAAATATTGGATACAAATGCGCCACGATTGCCAAAGTTGGTCAATAGTCCATATCAGATTTGTTGGGCAGTCTTCAAACCACTCACATTGAAAAAAGGTGCCAGCTTCTAGTTAAAAGCTTTACTTAACTACTGTTCATGTCTAAAATCTCCGGAATATATAATTATATCTACTTTATTGCTGAGGGCCTCTGAGAGTTGTTTATCACTCCGTTGCCTAGCAACTCTCAAGTAGCTACTAAACAAGTAGCTACTAAATTTTCCAGATGTGACACATATTGCGCACTTCAGACAAATGCGTTGCTAAGACGTTGCTAAGGACTCATTCGCATGTTTTGCTGCGTGGTTTTTGTTATGAAGTGAGGGAAGTGTGAGATGGACAGGCTTTTTGATATATTTTTTCTGGTTTTCTAGGACCGTCGCAATTATTTAACTTGACATACTTTTCTTGCTTTTTTATCCGAGGCTTTTTCAATAATTGGTACCTAGATTCTATCGTGGAAATAAAAGGGCCAGCAGGCCACAGGGGTAAATGCAAGTCGACTGATAGTGAAATGAAAGGTAGAAGTGTCGGTTTCATTAGAAATTTAATCTGATGTGCTGGAACATCAAGCAACAGGATCAGACGCAAGAACCACCATTCACCAATTAAGAACCCAGAACCAGCAAGCGCCATGCCATCAAGAGCAGCCATGGTAACGTTTGATTAGCTTTCAGAAAACCTTGGAACTAGACGCCAGACAGTGAGCAATCAAGAGATCTTACAAGACCAGTAGCTAGTTGAAAACGAGAGCCGCCAGGAAAATCAGTAGATTCTTCAATGACAACACACTTCAACATCTATCTAGCAATGATTTGCACCAGCGAGGTGCTACCATTGTGTTTTGTGTCTGTATCCCTAACTGCTCAAAAAATATTTGTCAATAAATAAACAAACAAATAATGCGTATTTTTATATACTGAAAGTAAGTCCTCCAAGTGGCAAGGGATGAATAATAGAAGGTACCTAATTAATTGCCATCATTCATCCAATTCATAAATCAAAGGCAATTCAGGGCATCGATCGGCAGCGCCCTTACTGCATGGTACCCGCTATTGGCGATCGCGCAAAAAGTGTCTAAAACCCCATTGACTTAACATGGGGAAAATGCAATTGCACGTGGCACGCGCAATGATTTTTGTTGCGAGTAGCGACCGGTACCATCAGGTAGATCACCTGCAAAAGTCTATACCCTGAAATTTTTACGATCCTAAACGCAAAACTCTAGGCCCCAATCAAGATATCTCGATTCACGGCCAGACATGTAAAACATAGCCCGAAAAAGGACCGCTCCGGTTGTTTTTCAATAGAAAAACACAATTCTAACGAATAGTGTTTGTCTTTTCAAACAACCTGCGGTTACTGCAGATCGTCCATGGGTTTCTTGATGACTCCGACTCTGTTAGATATATGCATCTAGATTAATGAGGGCAATTAAAATGAAAATAAGAAAATTAAAAAGTCCAACATTAATCCCTATCGTAACGGCTCAGCTTCTTTCGAACCTAGATAAGAATCCGGATCACCGGTAAGGGATTACGAGTGTTTCCATGGGAAGCCTAAGCCCTCAAGAGGCACTGATCCGGATCAGTGATGCCCATGGAAACGGAGTCAGTGTTTGTATTCGTGAAAATAAATCATTAAGTGGAAAAAATGCATGTGCCACTGGGTGTTACTGTTTACAACTAGAGCTAATCTAAATGACCGTGTTCCATATCTGTATTCATATTACGGTATATTCCATATACCGTAACTATTAACTATACCGTATATACCGTATTCCATATTACGGTATACAGATGTTACATTACATTACATTGCAGATATTACTCAGCGAGCATCTATGTAGTTGACCTGAGCAGATGTATATTTGAGCTGATGTCCATTTTTTTTTTGTAATTTAATTTTTCATATTTTTTTCTGTACCTCAAAATAAAGCTGCCGAAATACGAGAATAAATTAAGGCTAGGTAGGTTGGCGAGATCTGCCAGTATCGCCCCCCCCCAATAATTTTCAAAAATTGACAACGCTGCTGACTACTATGGACGTCAAACCCCTTGAGACCCCACTTTTTGCGATAATTTTTAAATGGGTCAACTCTCGTTGACAATATTCTGGCAATGTGTGTTTCAGAACCTGCCGAAACTTTTATTACTAAGGTATTTTGACGCCAAACGATTATGAAAGGTACTTCTCATTCACTCGTAATGCTAAGGTCAATTCAGGCCCGGGCAGAGGCTTGCGCTCGGCCACACTCGAGCCCCGCCACCAGCGCCATCTGCTCTTAATGTCATCTACCAGCGCCCGCTACCGCTACCAGCTACCGCCCACCATCAAGCCTGAATGGAGCGAGAGACGCGAGTGACCGGTCGCCGGGCAAGGAGCGCCGGAGGGGTAGGGCGGAGTTTAGCGCTGACGTCGTTACGTGGCTCCGCCCCACGAGCGCGTAGCCTCTACCCAAACAGCAGATTCGTTCCGTGAAATTTAAACCGGCGGCCGCTGGGCCTCCGCGCCACCCGCCGGCCGCTGGGGGGGGGGGGCATATAGTTGCCCCCCCCCCCTTTACTTCCGTGGCGATATCGTCGCAACGCGAAGAGATAGAGAAGCGAAACTTTGCACACATCTTCCTGAATACCTAGCCGAGGTTGTGTCCAAATTTGGTGTCGATCCCATTTGAAATGACGTCACAGTGACGTCATAAGTCAAATTATAGATTTGCGACTCTCAGTTTCCTCACGATACATCTGGGGCCGTATTCACGTCGATCATTTTCGTAAGAATTTTCTTAAGTTTGACCTACTATAAGTAATTTTTTTTAATCACGTGAATTCCGTCGATAAAAACTTAAGAAGTGTCGACGTCAATACCAAATTATACTTACGAAAGAAAATCGACTTCCGAAGTCGACGTGAATACGGCCCCAGTTATATGGGACCGAATATAAAGGGCCGATTATGGGTTAGGAACTAGATGGAAGTGTACTTAGATGTTTCAGGATGACAGCAGGTGCTGTCTAGTTCATTTACAGTTGAGTTTCATGCTCAGCGTCATCAGAAACGGTCCATATCGGAAAACGACAAAACTTAATGACGTCACTGTGACGTCATCTTTGATGCTACAACCACCAAACTTTCTTCAAACATTGCCTAGGTATTCATTTGAAGCTATGCCAAGTTTCACGTTCGTAGCTCATCAGGTTTCGGAGATATTCCACAAAACGTAAAGGGGGGGGGGGCAACTTTATGCCCCCCCCCCAGCGGCTCGTGGGTTAACATTACGAGTGAATGAGAAGTACCTTTTATAATCGTTTGGCGTCAAAATACCTCAGTAATAAAAGTTTCGGCAGGTTCTGAAACACACATGGCCAGAATATTGTCAACGAGAGTTGACGCATTTAAAAATTATCGCAAAAAAGTGGGGTCTCAAGGGGTTTGACGTCCATAGTAGAGCCGTGACTGGTCACCAAAAGCACATAGTCTCCAAGATCGATAGCGAAGGGATATATTGTTAAGCAGACATGTGCTTGGATCCGAGAGCTGGATCTATGATCTCAGTGGATCTCTCGACAAAATAGAGGGGTTGGATCTATGATCCGGGTGGATCTCTCGACAAAATTCAGGGGTTGGATCTATGATCCGAATGGATCTCTCGACAAAATTTAGGGGTCGGATCTATGATCTCTGTGGATCCAGCGGGCAAAAATTTGTGGAGGACCTATGATCTGTATGGATCTCACAACATGTAGCCAATGAAACCCTTATCCTACATAATTGTACACCTTACAGTGCAGTACAATTGAGAATTATCACTTGTGGACATGGTTATTGGTTAAGACCACTTGTAATCATTAGGTATCATCATTAATTAAATATGGTGATGAAATTGACCAGTAACATGGCAGTAAGATGTATTTTTAAATAACAAAATGAGGCCGAAATATAGAACGAGCTTTCGTCTTACGACATCATCGGGTTCTGGCTTAGCCGAGGCAATCACATTTGAAAAATTGGAACAGAACCAAATATTCACACGTGCACATTGGCCCAGATGGCTTTTGGAGGTCATGTAGCGATACGTATTGCGAAAGAGACGTACACTTAAAAAGACCAATGCAAATATCGGATACAAATCGATACAATTAAACAAGAGCAGACCGCAGCACGCTCGCCGTCACATTCAACTGCATCACACACTGTACCAATATTTAACCATACATGTATGTGGTCATGTAGGCTATACAAGTAGTATCCTTACAATTGTTACAGTACCCCAAATCGTATACAAGTGGTCATATAAACTACACAAAACTACACACGCGGGGGCTGTGTGTTTGTGTTGGGTGCTCGTGCGCTAGAGCCTAGTGTGTTAAAGGCCACGAGCTTTGCATTGTGTTCAGGCTAGGCCGAAGGTTTCTGATGTGGATTGATTCCATTATTTTTACTTCCACGCAATCTTTACCTGTATTAGAATTTCTATGCGGAAGGAGTTGTTAATGTCACTATTGGAAAGGTCGTTGTGAGAGTGCAAGATATGCTCGCCTAGTGGTGTGTCTAGCTTTCTTAGACGTGCGTTACTCAGATGTTCGTTGAATCTGTAGCGAACTGGTCTCGTGCATTCTCCTATGTAGGTTTCCGCACGTTCTGCTGTCTCGCATGGCTTACACGTGATTTTGTACACTGCGTTTCTCGTACTGCATTTTTTGTCGAGTCCATTGGTACAGGCATGACAATGTCTGTTGCCGGCGGGACAGGGAGGACGGGTGAGTGCTGATGAGATCAATTTCCTTTGAAGTGAGTTGTTGTTCGTCCATACCGGTTTAATAGGGGCTTTAGCCCCACGAAGGATGCTGTTGACGCGGCGGACTATTGTCTCGTTAATGTACGGTAGCCTCATGTAGACTTGTGAGTTGTGCTGTGCTGTGTTGCGTTTTTCTTTCTGGGTTCGTTTGTGAACGTCTGGACGATTGCAAGAGCACTGTCTCTACAGCACTGTCTCTCGAAAACAAGACAGAGACGACTGGACAACCACATAATTCAGTCACCAGAACAAAACACGAAACACAGTGCTCCAACAGGGAGGAAAAGACAAAAAGACAAGTACAAGATCCAGTAACCTTAGCCAACAATGATACTCGCTTTGTTAACTTATCACACCGGACAATAAGCAACAACTTGGGTGAGATTTTGGGAAAAGGTCCTAAGTTTGCACTTACACAGAATGTGACGTCCTACACCCTGCGATCGGTAGAAACTGGCATAGAGCGTGCATTCTATGGCCTGAAGTGGCAACATGTCCGCGAAAAAACACAGAACACGTCAGCTCAAGTTACAGCCGAAGACAGTACTACACCACCCTCGTCAGCTGATCCCGCCAACGACGACACGGCTCTACAAGACAAAGGTGGTCTGCCCAGACCCTTCTTTCAAGACAGCGCAGCGCGTCAACCCCCTACCATTTCAAACGATGGGGAAAAGAAGCTTGAAGACGTCAAATCTAAAATTATGAGGCTGTATCAAGGATCTCGCAAGAACACCGATTACAACTACACTCCTTCTCAGAAACAAGAGCTTGCTATTCTGAAAAAAGACGATGAAACAATCATAAAGAAGTCGGATAAATGCAAAAATATCGTTCTCATGGATAAAACAGAATACATTTCCAAAGCAGAAGACATCATTCAGAACTATGAAATCACAACAAAAAATCCCACGATGAAACTGGAAGAAGAAACCAAAACTCTCATGAAGAAAACTCTCAAAGACAAGATACCGGATGACTACCTGCGAAAAATTCTACCACAGCACTCCAGGACCGCCGAGTTTTATGGCCTGCCTAAGACGCATAAAGCCGGTAACCCGCTACGTCCCATCGTATCAGCTTGCGGGGACCCGCTTGATAAGCTTTCATGGCTGTTACAGTGTATCCTGACTCAACTCTTATCATTCGTTCCATCCCACCTCTCCAATACGCAAACCTACCTAACCCGCCTGCGCGATACCTTTCCGAATGGCCTGCCCCCCAAAAGCATTGTATTTAGCATAGACGTCTGTAATCTTTATGGAAGTATCCCCATTCAGGAGGGCATAGACGCAGTGATTAGCTTGCTGGAATCCAACTTAGCCAAGATAAACACCTTTAACATCTCTCTTACTGACATCCGCTCCCTCCTCACGCACGTTCTCACCAACAACTATGTGCGGTTTGACTCCAAAATATTCAAACAGAACTCTGGAATTGCAATGGGCAACCGTCTAGCACCTCCTGTTGCTATTGCATTCATGCATGCGTTTGAGACAAGTTTTCTAGCCAAACTATCAGAGCTACCTGTCTTCTATGTACGCTATATAGATGACATTCTTGGAATTTGGACCTATGGTATCGACCACCTCAGTCATTTCTTTAATATTATGAACAGTCACAATCCGGCCATTAAGCTTACCATGGAGCACACACTTACTTCGGGGAAGATAGCCTTTCTAGATACCTTGCTTACGGTCGATCCTTCGGGGTCTTACTCCACAGAGTTATATTTTAAGCCGATGACAGCTCCTATCGTTCTCCACTTCACCTCCGCGCACCCCATGTCCACTAAAAGAACAGTGCTAAACTCAGAGGTCCAGCGAGCCATGCGGGTGTCATCGAACCTACAAACAATGGAGCGCAGCCTCAGCACTATTACGACATTATTTAGAGAAAACGGCTATCCAGATAGTATGATTAGGAGCACTATCAAAAAGAACAGAAACAACATTCACAAACGAACCCAGAAAGAAAAACGCAACACAGCACAGCACAACTCACAAGTCTACATGAGGCTACCGTACATTAACGAGACAATAGTCCGCCGCGTCAACGGCATCCTTCGTGGGGCTAAAGCCCCTATTAAACCGGTATGGACGAACAACAACTCACTTCAAAGGAAATTGATCTCATCAGCACTCACCCGTCCTCCCTGTCCCGCCGGCAACAGACATTGTCATGCCTGTACCAATGGACTCGACAAAAAATGCAGTACGAGAAACGCAGTGTACAAAATCACGTGTAAGCCATGCGAGACAGCAGAACGTGCGGAAACCTACATAGGAGAATGCACGAGACCAGTTCGCTACAGATTCAACGAACATCTGAGTAACGCACGTCTAAGAAAGCTAGACACACCACTAGGCGAGCATATCTTGCACTCTCACAACGACCTTTCCAATAGTGACATTAACAACTCCTTCCGCATAGAAATTCTAGATACAGGTAAAGATTGCGCGGAAGTAAAAATAATGGAATCAATCCACATCAGAAACCTTCGGCCTAGCCTGAACACAATGCAAAGCTCGTGGCCTTTAACACACTAGGCTCTAGCGCACGAGCACCCAACACAAACACACAGCCCCCGCGTGTGTAGTTTTGTGTAGTTTATATGACCACTTGTATACGATTTGGGGTACTGTAACAATTGTAAGGATACTACTTGTATAGCCTACATGACCACATACATGTATGGTTAAATATTGGTACAGTGTGTGATGCAGTTGAATGTGACGGCGAGCGTGCTGCGGTCTGCTCTTGTTTAATTGTATCGATTTGTATCCGATATTTGCATTGGTCTTTTTAAGTGTACGTCTCTTGCGCAATACGTATCGCTACATGACCTCCAAAAGCCATCTGGGCCAATGTGCACGTGTGAATATTTGGTTCTGTTCCAATTTTTCAAATGTGATTGCCTCGGCTAAGCCAGAACCCGATGATGTCGTAAGACGAAAGCTCGTTCTATATTTCGGCCTCATTTTGTTATTTAAAAATACATCTTACTGCCATGTTACTGGTCAATTTCATCACCATATTTAATTATTTGATCATGGCAAAACCGACCATTCAATACATCAAGCGTATCATCATTAAATTTGAATTTAAATAAACAACATTTGTACTACATTTAAAATAAACCAAGAACATGCATATTGCTACTTTTTGTGACCAATTGTAACTTTTTCATGACAGCACTGATGACAATCTCATCAACAAGCTACAGCCACTTTAATTCAATGAACAAGCAGTACAGACAGATGCAGTGGCAGCAGGGCACTGCAGATTTTCATTTTGGTCCCATTCTTTCCATGCAACGCCAGTAGGGCTAATGTGAAAACGCCAAAATCTATGGGGGGCACTGTACCCTGGTGCCACCCCCCCCCCCCCCCCTGTTCTGCCGCCTATGGATAGATGTTAGGGAATCAAACCTGGAAGCCAAATAGGTCAGTTTTGTTAAAAATAATCCAGCAATCCACTTCTGCCAGGTATGAAATCCCAATCCAGAATGTTTGTATGAGCTATTAGTATGTGCAACACAATTTCGATTTAGTAAGAATACCAACCAACCTCTAATACTTTCCTAATAAAATTACAAGTTCAAAAATGGCATCAACTTCTTCAGATTACCTACTTTTGGCATCGTGCCACGTGTGGTGCCATGCTGTGCTTTTGTTATGAGAGAGCCTCCCAAAAAAAGACAAACGAAATTCACAGCTCACGTTTTGGTAATATGGTTTTATTACGTCATTATCGTTTGACCAATGAAAAATCTTAATTTGACCAAAACCGTACGAATGCTCCAAAAGATTCCCCGTAATAGGCCCTTTAAACTAATGACGTAAGATATTGTTATTCTTTTGAAAAATGAAGAAAACAAAGATGCAAGGCGCACACCGCTCTGGGCCATGTAATACCGTTTCAGCTTACGTTTACGTCATTAAATTCAACGCTACAAAGATGATATTCACAAACAATCGTATCGTAAAATTATGTGAGGCAGAACAAATGAACATTCTTTAAAAAAAAACTCCAGACTTTTAAATTTCCAGTTTGATTTTTTATTTATTTTCATTATACTCGAAGGTAGAACGCCTAGCTCATTTGTTATTTGAAATGACGTCACGAGTTCTATTTAGATACTGAATAATCATTTTACGGTAAATATCCAAGGTCATTACAATTGATATATCGCTTCCCATCGCTTCCGCAGGCTGTTGAATATTTTTATACTTTTGTTTATATCTCAGTTTATTCTAAGGTGTTGTTTTTATCCTCAGTTTATTTTATCAAATATTTCTTTCAATAGATTGAAATACCTTTACCTAACCAAGCCACATGTGTCAGTATCATCTTTTATTGTTTATCAATCAATTGTGGTAGCTGGAAAGTGGAAACTGGAAAGCCTCATGGTTGTCTAATGCAAGATTGTCTTATCAATATCATTATGTAGATTCTAACATGAGTTGTGATGTGGTAGGTACCTAGTTATGTATTGTTCATTAGTCATTACTTTGACTTATCTCTATGTTAATTGTTAATGCAAACTTTTCTGTTGGTAGGTATGTCAACCGTGAACAATCTTCATGTCACTCAATTCTCTCAAGTTGTGACCGTCATGAGCCTCCTTTATTTTGTATACTGTATAATGTAACTGGATTCCTCTACTAATATGTCCTTTGTATAAGATTGTTTGTTTCTAACCATACTTTGGTATTCATAACTGCTTATGAAAGAAAGTTGTTAACATTTTGAGCACTTATGAGCTATGATCCCAATGGATCTCACGACAAAATTGGGGAGCCAGATCTATGATCCGAGTGGATCTAGCGACAAAACTGAAGGGTCAGATCTATGATCCCAGTAGATCTCTCGACAAAATTGAGGGGTTGGATCTATGATCTGAGTGGATCTCGGATCGGGATCCATGGGATCGGATCTTAGATCCATTTTTCCGGATCCAAGTACATGTCTGTTGTTAAGTTATAATGCTCTTATCTCATCAAAATCGAGCGCAATCGTACTTTTAGTGAGAAAAATTCTGGGACACCCTGTAAACCCAACACAGCCCTGTCAGCTGGGCGCCCCCGGGTGGAGTGTACCCAGCCCTGGGTAGTGTTGTCGCCCCCGGGTGGAGTGTACCCAGCCCTGGGTACTGTTGCCGCCCCCGGGTGGAGTGTACCCAGCCCTGGGTAGTGTTGCCGGCCCCGGGTGGAGTGTACCCAGCCCTGGGTAGAGTGTTGCCGGCCCCGGGTGGAGTGTACCCAGCCCTGGGTACTGTTGCCGCCCCCGGGTGGAGTGTACCCAGCCCTGGGTAGTGTTGCCGGCCCCGGTTGGAGTGTACCCAGCCCTGGGTAGAGTGTTGCCGGCCCCGGGTGGAGTGTACCCAGCCCTGGGTAGTGTTGCCGGCCCCGGGTGGAGTGTACCCAGCCCTGGGTAGAGTGTTGCCGGCCCCGGGTGGAGTGTACCCAGCCCTGGGTACTGTTGCCGGCCCCGGGTGGAGTGTACCCAGCCCTGGGTAGAGTGTTGCCGGCCCCGGGTGGAGTGTACCCAGCCCTGGGTAGAGTGTTGCCGGCCCCCGGGTGGAGTGTACCCAGCCCTGGGTAGAGTGTTGCCGGCCCCGGGTGGAGTGTACCCAGCCCTGGGTAGAGTGTTGCCGGCCCCGGGTGGAGTGTACCCAGCCCTGGGTAGAGTGTTGCCGGCCCCGGGTGGAGTGTACCCAGCCCTGGGTAGAGTGTTGCCGGCCCCGGGTGGAGTGTACCCAGCCCTGGGTAGAGTGTTGCCGGCCCCCGGGTGGAGTGTACCCAGCCCTGGGTAGAGTGTTGCCGGCCCCCGGGTGGAGTGTACCCAGCCCTGGGTAGAGTGTTGCCGGCCCCCGGGTGGAGTGTACCCAGCCCTGGGTAGAGTGTTGCCGGCCCCGGGTGGAGTGTACCCAGCCCTGGGTAGAGTGTTGCCGGCCCCCGGGTGGAGTGTACCCAGCCCTGGGTAGAGTGTTGCCGGCCCCCGGGTGGAGTGTACCCAGCCCTGGGTAGAGTGTTGCCGGCCCCGGGTGGAGTGTACCCAGCCCTGGGTAGAGTGTTGCCGGCCCCGGGTGGAGTGTACCCAGAGCGCTTACCTGGTTGGCCAGAGGCGGCAGCAGCGAGGCCAGCGCGGCGCGCACGTGGTCGGACGCGCTCTCTGCCACCACCAGACGCACCAGGTGGTTGATGGCCGGCCGGCCGGCGCCCGCCAGGCACCGCGGCAGCGCCCTGTCACACACGGCACAGCATACAGTCGGCCGCCGCACCCGGCTAAATAGTTCTCCAAGTTTTCGAGCAAAACACGGCTTTGATCAAATAATTTGAAGTGATAACTGGGTTCAATCCAGAATATCTTGGCAACATTGCAATTCTCAAGTTTTCAGATATTGGAACGTTGTATTGAGCATTGTTATTAATATTATAAAGAGGATACTATATACCCTGTTGCTCATTTCTAGAATTAAAAAAAAAAACAATATATATATTCGGGCGTGGCCCTTCCTCAGTGGTACAAAGTAGCAATTATAATTCTCTTTATAATTCTAAAGTTCTTTAAAAACCATAAAGCTGCCTCAACATTGGTTCGGCTAGCCATTGGAACGATAGAACAAATCAGGGGGCATCGCAATCTAGTAGGAAAATCTGGCAATCCCCGGCGTGACGTAACATCGGGGATGACCGACGGCACCTTGCACTGAAAGATACGGCAGAACGGATATTTTTGAAAAAATGATTAAAAATACTTTTGAGCAGTTACGACACACAAAACGCGTATCAGCATGTTTCTCATCACGTGATTAAGCCATATTCGGGGTCGAAAATAGCCTAGCCTGGTGTTCGATAGCCTAGCAATAGCCTGGTGTTCGATTCAAATCGATGTGTCGTCTACAAGCATAGATATGGACGGAAATGTGAAGAAAATTTTAAAAAAGAACTGTTCTGAGGGCTTTGTTGGAAGAAATTTGAGTGATACGGGCTCAACACGGGTCGAGGGAGCCCGGTCACTTTGGATGAGGCCAGGTCACATCGGTCACCTCCTGTCCCATGGGATCAGCCCGGGCCACACTTCTACTTTTGCCTCCACCACTACCCCTACTACTACCCCTACCACTACCCCTATCCCTACCCCTACCACTACCCCTACCCCCACCATTACTCCACCCCTACCACTACTCCTACCACTACCACTACCCCTACCCCTACCCCTACCCCTACCTCCTACCACTACCCCTACCATTACCTACCACTGGGTCATGTCAGGTCGCAGAATAATTTGATCCAATAAATATATTTTTTTAAATCAGACTTTAAAACTGCTTCTAATCCTGCTCCTATTCGTGCCATTCCATTACACTTAATCGATTTTGTCAGAAATGGCGCATTGTGACAAATGTGGCGCATTGCGGCAAACGCGGCGCATTTTCACCCGGTGATTGATCATGCATCTTTGCATCAAATTGCACCCATATCGGATCATATTTGACAAAACTGTGCGATTCGCGGCAAGAATGACGCCTTGTGACCAATGTGACGCCTTGCGGCAAACGCGGTGCATTTGTAAATTCCTATCACAAACTTTACCCATTTAGCGACAATCAACACATTTTTTCGCCACCATTTATTAAAATCAATAACTTGCCTATCCGCCAATGCGAGGCACCCGCCGCCGATCGGCATGCATTTAGTCCACAAAGTTAGTCGACCCCCGGCTCTCAATGAAGATCTACGAACCGATCAAAATTTCATTGGCGTTCTTCCAGCGCAAGTTCCAGCGCGCAGCACGTGCCAACCGTCTGTACCGTCTGCCCTGTAGGCGTGACAGATTGAACCCGCTACACGATGCGCGGACAGACAAACAAACGGACTCCGTTTAAATAGTAAAGGTAGATAGAGGATTGGTATAGGGTCTCCTCTTTACCGAGCCAGCGAATCAATGTGCACAAGTGGTGAAACAAACAATATTCTCTTTTGTAAGCAAGTCATTTTTGGCGTCTGAAAAAATAAGCTTAGCTTCAATTTTAGCAACAAAAAAAAAGGTAGCAAGTACCCATTCAGCACCAATGTGGAGGCTTTGACTGCAATATCTGGACCCCAGTTGAATCTGTGTGTTGAATCTGTGTGGAGCCCGGCCCCGGCAGCGCTCACCCGGCGTCGGCGATTAGCTCGGGCCCAGAAGCGGTCACGTGATCGACCAGTGGCAGCAGCGCACACTTGGCCTTGGCCACCTTCGCCGTAGACAATTTGGTGAGGCACTGGATGGCAGCGGCACGCACCTGGCAATGGTCGGTCACAGGTCACAGGGACGATCATAGGTCACAGGGCATTTCACAGGTCACAGGGACGGTCAGGGGAACGGTTACGAGTCACAGGTCACGGTTACGGTTACAGGTGATAGGTACAATTACAGGTCACAGGTCATGTAAGCGCAGCCACAGCACATACCGTTCCGGTGATTCCAGTCGCACCATCTATCCTATTATCACTTTCCTTTCCTTCCGGTACTTGGCACCACCGTACAGGGAACCACTCAGGATTTAGGCTTTTATTATAGCTCTCGTTCGAAGTTCCCGGATGTGGTTTTCGTCGAGTCAGGGTTGACCTTTTTGGCGCAGTAAACTTGGTTGATGTTAATGAGGCTCTGGGCAGAGGCGGCGGAAGGTAATTTGAGATGGGGGGGGGGGCACACCTGATCTTTCCCGGAACCTAGGGTACCCCCGAATCTAGTTTTCTCACCGATTTTCAGCCACTTATTTTCACCCCTTGGCCTTTACAACGAAAAATAGAAACGAAAACATTTGCAAAACAGTGAGATATTCCTCATCTGAGTCAAGGAACTACCTTTTTAGTAACCTGGAATAAACGTTTAACCCTCGGACCTATTGGTTTTCTACATACGCGCCGGCCGAGGGGGGGGGGGGGGGCGGGTACGACCCCCCCTCGCGCCGTTTCGCCCCTGATGGAGCTAGCGCGTCGCGGAAAAAACGCGCGTGTGCGCCGTTACGAGACGCAGAGATAAGTACCCGATTTTAAGGTCATAGGTCAACCGGTGACCTCGAAGGTCAGGTCAAGTGTCCCGAGGTACGGTTCAGTTTTTGGTGAATAACTTCGCAAAAAATGACCGCAGAGCCGCGATATTGGCAGCATCGTGTTCGCCTTGCTCAGGCGCGTCGAATGATATACTTTTTGTTCGGGTCATGTCAACTTAGGGTGTTGACCTCAGGTCACGGTCAGGTCAGCACCCCCAGGTCACGAAGTTGGTCGAAAGAGGTCATGTCGCAGATCATTCGATTCGGCAGGTCTTCCTGAGTCCATTGGTGGCTTTCCCGACTCGCTAGCGCAATTTGATCAAGAGTTATTGACGACAAACTAATATGACCTTGATGACGTCATAAATGACGTCACGCAAGGTCAACATTGCAAAAGTGACTCATCTAACCTAGCAAGGAGTGCATCAAATCACGATAATTTGTGCTTGAGATAGTTTGAGATCGTTCCCGGCGCCAGAATAGTAGTTTTCATTTTTCCCCATTGACTTATAATGGAGAGGTCACGAAAATGACCTGACCTCATATGACCTTTAGGAGAAATCCGAGATATACAAGTTGTGAGACTCATAATGGATACTATAGCCTGCAAGTTTCATTTCCCTGTGACATCTCTTCTGGCAGTGAGGGCGTTGCGAATTTGCGACATCTGAAGACCGTGCAGAGGTTCACTGATGACGTCATAGGTCAGTGACCTGACCTGACCCAAAAATGCGGTTGGTGTCAAAAGATCCGGCTTGAATCAAAGGCCAGGTATGCCAAGTTTCAGCTCTCTATCGCCAGCGTGTTCGGAGCTATTGCGAAAAACCCCTAAGGGGGGGGGGCGGCACCCCTCCCCCTCGGCCGGCGAGGGTTAGAGCTTCCACACATGAGCTGTCACATCTTCCATTCAGCTTTTCTTTGAGGCCCACGGCCGCTACTATAGGGAGTGTCGGGGAGCGACGCACGGCCGCCCGGCGGCTGGCGGCGGGCACCGGGCGCCAATCCTGCAGCTCTGCGCGCGGTGGTCGTTGACTGGTTGGTGCCCTCGGCCCTCATCGGGTATCTAAGGCGGCGCGCGGCCGGCAGCAGCCACCCGTTCCATGCAGTTCTATCCTCAGAATACTGAAATCCTTCTCCTCCACGCCGCAACCCCCATCCGGGCTGGACAGGCAACACTATCTCATGCGGGCTGCTCCCTTGGAGCGGCACCGCTGCTCCCGAGGGAGCAGCACCCCGTAGCCGGGTGCAGTGAGTACCTTGGGGTTGGGTGGCCTGTCCTCTGTACGGGCTCAGCCCCGGTGACTCACTAGGGTGCCTGCCCAGACCAATGTCTCCCCCTTCATCCTATCATCCTGCCGGCTCTGAAATGGTTGACTCGCCGGCGGGAATAGCCCAGATGAGCTGGCGGACGGGTGGTCCGACCTGATGGGAAGTCTGGGCAGAAACGTGCAATGAGCCGATGTATAGATTAATATACCTACTAGTTAGCTGAGCCGTGGTGTTCACCCGAAAATGCGTGTTTCCGAACAGGAAGACAAGCTGCCCCGAGGGTTCCTGGCCCTATGAAACTTTGTGGGGGCAGCGCCCCCACGGCCCCAGAGCTGTGGGGGCAGGCTGCCCCCATGCTGCTCCCCGGCTCACGCGCCTATGCCGGCTGGCGTCTGGCAGAGTCGCGGGGAAAAGGCCTGTGGCACGCTCAGACGCGCTTCTGTGACGTTCGTGCCGGGCCACTCGCGTTCCGCGCACTACCGTTCCGGCTACCGGTAGCTCGTAGATAGAGCTGCTTGATTTCTGAACATTATGTGTGGTGGAGGTCGTTTGGTGGAAATGTATGATGTTTAGAGAATGGATATGTGCTTACATGTTGTCACAGTCTTCTGCGTTAGAACGCTCCATAATGAAGGTTGTTTCTGGTTAACATTTCGAAAAGGTGTATATGAATCTATGAAATAATGTTGGAAGATTTCCGATTTCGATTCCTCCAGTTGGAGGGTCTCAAATACATTGCGAGCCCCGCCCCCCCCCCCCCCCCACAACCATGACGTTGAACCACTTGCTTCCTTTAAACCAGTGACGTCACTAAAATTAGCCAATTATTGCAAACCTTTTTGGTTAGTAACACTCGCACTGCAAAATGATACCCAATAAAAGATCAAAACATGCACGACGACATTGACAATAATATAAATCCAAATTACTCGCTCTAACAACTTAAAAAGGTACTCAGCCAAACTGGCATATGTTCATGACGTAGTATGGATATATTCTGGTACTTCGTAGATAAAAATTTGGGGGGGGGGGGGCAAAAAGATATGTTTGCCCCCCACCCTGAAAGATGGCGGGGGGTGCCGTGCCCCCGCTGCCCCCCCCCCAATTCCGCCGCCACTAGCTCTGGGTCTAGGAATCTTGGTTGGAACGATAGATATAAACTGTGATAATCTTTCCGCCATTATTGTTGGTAAGTTTGTAAATAGGTCACTAAAAGGCAATGCGCAAATATGAGATGTGAGACTTTGTTATGCAAAGGTGATTGAAATGGGTTTGGCATGTATGTTGCGTGCCCCCCCCCCCCCGCATGATGCTGTGCAGGTATATCTGTTAAACCGCATTGGTTTTTTGTTGCTTTTTAGGAACCTATCCACTGGACGTGGTGTGTATCTACTGCACGTGGTGTCTGCTCACTGCACGTGCATTGCCTGTCTGTCTCTGCACTATTGGTGCCAATCGGAATTTCTTTTCTTGGAATTCCAATTTTTGTCCAATTCCATTTTGGAATTTGGACGGAATTCTTAACATTTTTTGGAAATTAATCGGAACACAAGGCCTTTAAAATTTAAAATTTTAAAACGGAGGCCTTTAAAACGCTTTTAAACACTTTTAAAATTTACGCAAAAAATGCAAAAATCGTTAAAAATTGGAATAGCCCCCGCTTTGGACAAAATTGGAAATTTACTTGGCAATTTCTTGGAATTGGATCGGAATTGGAATTGAAATTTCAAGAAATTGGCACCACTACTCTGCACGCCTGCATCTGCCTGACGGCCGCTTCAAGTGGCACTGCATGGACCCCTAAGCACAGGGCATGAACCTGCCACTGCGTTTGCCCTTCTGCCCATCCGTGTCTGCCTGCCTGCATGCGCATTGCGCACTGCACAGTGAGATGGAAATAAATAGTCACCAGTGGGTTGAGTTGCAAAGATTGATCTGAACGGTTATCACATAGTTATCACATAGAGGAGCGCAGGTAGCAGGGACGGTCATTGGGCACAGTGAAGGCAACAGCCGTCACAGGGACGGCCACAGGGGCGGTGTGAGCGACGGTCACAAGTCCGAGGAGAGGTCAGACGGGCGCGGCCGCACCTGAGAGCGCGGCGACAGCAGAGCCACCAGCAGAGCGGCCACCAGCGGCTGGTCGGCGGCCAGCAGCGGCGGCAGGCGGTGGGCCGGCGCCGCCGTCAGCAGCGCGGCGCTCACAGACAGCGCGGCCGTCTGTACCGTCACGCTCCGCCGGCCCCCCGACCAGAACTGCGACAGGAACGCCAGCTGGCTGGACAGCGTCGTCAGCCGCTCCTGCCGCACCACGCCGCACAGTCAGTACACTGCAGCGAACGAAGTCAGTACACCACACAAACAGACCGCACGGGGCACAGCACACGCGCCGCCTACCTCATATAGGTACGGGGACCCGCAGTTGCTACTGTACGTACAGCGACCCTGAGCACATTGTCCCAGCACCCTCACAGGGAACAACGATAAGCTGCCAGAGGGCACGCACAGAAAACCTCAGCTGCTCTTGTACAGGGACCAGCAGTCGATATCAATGTTATCGGCTGTTACTGGACAGGACAGACGGTTAGTCTTGGGGTTCGTGTACAGTAGCAACTGCGGGTCCCCGTACGGTTATCCAGGAAAACAGTGGATGGTTTTGCTTTTTAGGTCATATCTGGTCTTATGTCAAGTGCAAATGCATAAGTATTAACCCGATTTATGCGTGTGCACATTTGCCACGTAACTGTGAAATTGCATCGCTGTATGCCAAATCTTGTCCGACAGAAGCAGGCAACAGTTTCGATTGCATATATGTATGCTATGCATATTGCGGAAGGGAAACTTCGGCCTCGAAAGATACGAGTTCATACGTCATAGTACACCTTTTCACGTTGTTCGATGGCCAATCAGCAAAACCCATTCGTCCGATCAGCACATAGGTGGCGCCAGTGAGAGGCATTCCGGCAAAACCTTCAGCATATGGGCAAAACGGAATGCTGAACCCATTCCACAGTTCGTCTGTTGGTATAACATTCGCTTTTCGCCATAACTGATTGAATCCAGGCAAAACCTTTAACGATTTGGATATATGCTTCGTCATTCGTTTATATCCCTTCGTCGTTCACCAAAACATCCCTATGCTAATTTCGACATTCCTCATAACATTTCGTCAAAACTAAAAACAGACCGCCCCTTTACAGAGAAGTATAAACGTCATGACCAGTTTATGCAGTCCAGTCCGAGGCATAGGTGGCGAAACTCGTAGGCCACTTATCCACACAAAAATCGGTAGCCGTTGAGGCCATAGGTACGGTTCTCCAGGGTATTAGTCGTTGGTCGCTCGGCGGGCGGGAGGGCAACCAGTTCCGCCCCTGTATCGCGTGGCCCCTTGCTCCGCCCAGTTACGCACGAGCGTACTCCACGCCGCGTAGTAGCGTGGGGAGGGGAGGGTTAGAATGGTGGCATGTGTAGAGGCTAGAACGGGTTTCCACCGCCATGCCACCGCCCAGCGACATGGAGCGGGGTCAGTGACCAGGGCGCAGGGAAAGGTCAGAGGTCGGCTATAACGTAGAGCTTTGTGTCTCCCTCCCCTCCGCGTGTAACGACCGCACGACAGCGGCCGGCGGCCGATCAGGCTTGACATGTCAAGGTCACCCGCAGTCAACGGGCTCAGAGGGTTGGTCGAGTGCGCGTCCGTGGCTGACGACAGTCTCGACCATGTGCTATGGTGCCGATAGACTAGCGTGCGTAATAAATTTTTGTTCAGTATATATGGCTGCTGGGGTGTGTCATCTTCATATGATGCTTTGTAACGTCTATGATACGCTTAAAACCTCGCAGGCAGTGGCCGAGAGGGGGGAGGCGGGTGCGGGGAGGCGGGTGCCGCCTCCACATACCTATTTATTTTTGTTGATAGCTGCGAGAGCTGAAATTTGGCAAGCCTGACCTTTGATTCAAGCTGAATTTTTATGACAGCAGCTGTATTTTCACCCTCGCCCATATTGGTGTTTTGCCAGCGTCTATCGTAAAGGGGGGAGGAGGGTCCGTTGGACCCCTTTGCCGTTCAACCCCTGATCGAGCTAGAGCTTCGCGGAAAAAGAGCGTGTTGCCCGTGACGAGAGGAGGCCGATGATACCCAATTTTAACCCGCGCACCGACGGGGGGGGGGGGCGGATATCCGCCCCCCTGAGGTTTTTCGCGGATAGCGGGAAAACCGCGGCGCGTAGCGCCGCGAAATTTGGTATGACTATTCTCTCATCAATTTTACACATGGTGTGCAAGTTTGAATACGCGCCGCGAAATTTGGTATGACTATTCTCTCATCAATTTTACACATGGTGTGCAAGTTTGAACCTCCTAACTTTTAAGGTCAGGTCACCAGGTCACTTTGAATGACCCAACCTCAAGTCACTTTTTTGCAACTTTGTCACCGTGCCAGAGCTACAGTAGATGTCGGAGGCCTTTGAAAGTCGCAGGATGTTATAAGGTCATTAGTAGCTACAATTTGTATATCTCGGAATTTTGATGTCGGTGACCTAAGGTCAGGTCAATTTCGCGACCTCCCCATTATAAGTCAATGGGGGAAAAATCAACTCCCTGTTTTTACCACTAAAACGGGTCGGAATGGCCCCATATACCATACATGACTTTACATACGATCAACCTTCACTACCTTGAGGTCTGTTTTGCTGTTGGGCAGCTGTAAGGTCATGTGACGTCATCAAAGGTCACCAAAGGTTTTTTGCCAATAACTCCTTACAGGAACAAGATACAGCCGCGCGGATGGTCTCATTGTGTTCAGCTCGTCAAGACGCATCGAATGATATACATGATGACCTCGAGGTCACGTGACCTGAGGTCAACCTTTGACCTTGACCTTTCGAGGTCAACATATATATCATTCGATGCGGATTGACAAGAGGATCACGATGATGCCCTTAGTTTGTTCCTATCTTGACTACTTCGAAAGTTATTCGAGAAAAACCCTCTCCATATCTAGCGCCGCCATTTTGACTTTTTCGACCCCTGTGACGTCATCTTTGACCTGACCTGAAAATGACCTTTGTAAAAATTGTAGACCTTGTCCGTGCGTATCCGATGCCGTTTACCGCTTGTCGCTATCTTGCTTCGTTCTCGAGATCTCAGGGGGGGGGGGGGCGGTCATCCGCCCCCCCCCCCCGTCGGTACTAAGTTGGCGCAGACCCCCGTCGGTGCGCGGGTTAAGGTCCTAGGTCATTGGTTGACAGGTCAAAAGTCTAAGTTGACAAAGTTGTCAAAGTTGACAGGTCAATAACTCAAAAGTAGGGGAATCGGAACCTGTTAGAGCTTCGTAAAGTGAAGCTGTTATAGGGTTTTGCGGGGTGCTGATCACGAATTTCAAGTTAGTTTTGATCACAGATGATGTTTTCGTGCATTTAGGCCAGGTCAGCCGCACTGGCGGTCGCAGCCGCTAGCAAAAGGGGGGGCCAAAGTCACACTCGCGGGACATAACATTTATCCGTCACCGGGAGGGGGGGGGGGGGTGATCGGCTAATTTTTTACGTCCACGAGGTGCCGCGTAGTTGGCATTACTTATGCTTCATCCATCTGATTCTTGCGTGAAATTTTTAAGCTCAGTTTAAGGCAAAATCACCAGTTCCATTTCCCGTCCCACGGTGCTTCCACCGGTCGGCCCACTGCACCATGACGACGGATCGGTGTAGCATAGGTATACTGGAAGGTCAGGCACGCGGATTCATGACCTTACCACTATAAAACAATTCGGAAAAGTACAGATACCTCTTGCTTTGAACAAGCATGTGAAACCCAGAGAGCATTTTCAGACTATGACATTTACTCATATAGGTAACATACCTAGTTGTGTGGCGGCGGGAGAGAGTAGGTACACCGACCGACCTCTGGAGACCCCCCACAGGTTCCGAGCTTTCAAAATTCAGGCATCTGAGGGCCGCGCGCGACTCCTGCGGGGCTTCGCAGCGGCTCTATTGGGGCTCACTCAACCTGCCTAGTCTTACTGCTAAAAAGACTGGCCCTGAGCCCTAAGGACTTCATCAGTCTCTGCCAGCCCCAGGACCCACACCGGCTCATGGGGTCCCGACGTCGAAATATGAGGGAATCTGCGCCGGACCATCAGGACGCAAAGTAATCTCGATCAGGACCAACGTAAGGCTGTGCCGGAGACTGCGTGAGCCCTCTGATCTTCAGAAACCCACCCATATATGTTTTCACGTAGAGGCCAGTTTAGGGCCCTCAGAGACCAGTACAGGGCCTGCAAACTACAAAGGCCAGTATTTTGAGACAATCAGTGACCGAGTTGGGCTCTCAGAGGCTAATGTGGGTTATTACAGGCCAACATGGGCCCTCAGAGGTCAGCGTGGGGCCCTAAAAGACCGGCATGAGCCGTCGTTGGACCCCAGAGGCCAGCAGAGGGCCCTCAAAGGCCAAGATGGGCCCTCCTCAAATGCCAATGCAGGCCCTTAGAGGCCGGCATCGGGTCTCCAGCAGCCAGTCGTCTCATGCCAGCCATTGCTGGGCCTACGAGAGCCTCAAGTAAACCCACGCTGATATTCCATATAAGATCCGGCCATACTCGTGAACCGGTGCCAGCGACGCTGACCACCAAATTGACAGAATGCGAAACTGAGCCCTCATGAGTGAAATTTACGTCCTTTGATGGCGCAAGAAAGAAAATGAAACATACGAAAAGCTTTTCTAGGACTTTTGTTCGATCTGAAAGGTGGGGCCAAAAGATAGTATGGCCCCACCTTTCAGCACCAAAGGGGGGGCCATGGCCCCCGTGGCCCCCCCCTGGGACCGCCAGTGAGGTCAGGTCAGGTCAGGTCACATGTTACGAGGGAACCAAAACTACTTCTTAAATATTCAAACGGTTTCTAAATACGAAATCAACTCCAAAATCTACCCCAGAAACATGCAGAACTCGAAAGAGTGAACAAAGGTCATCAAAGGTCAGTGACCTGACTGACCTTCACGTGACCTTGATACCCACTAGAACCCATGGGATCAACATCCTTTCACATGTTTGATCGCTTAAAGGCTAAAGCACAAAAAGACAATAAAACGCGCTCTACTCGAAATACGCCAAAACGCGATTCCGGCCAAACATGGTCTCGGAAAACAGGTCACAAGTCAAAGGTCTTTTGAGTCAGGGTCATACAAATTATAGGGTACCTGCGTAATATTGATTAACTCGAGGGTACTGAAAGTTTCGTCGCAATCAGCCGCTTTTTGCGCGAGTTATTTGCGAAAAACTGAGGGTAGGAGGTCTGTTCGACACCCTCCTACAAGTGCGAAGGTTAAGGTCAGGCCGCTGACCAATGACGTCAAAAGTGAGCCTCTGTAAGGTCCCAAAATGTCGCGACGTCGCAGCACCCTTCGTGCCAGGGGACTTTTCAACGGGAAATGAAGCTTATATGATCTAGTCCTATCTCCCAGATCTCCCTCACAACTTGTATGTAGCTATTAGTGGTGTCAATCGGTTACCAAAATTTCGGTATACCGATACCGAACCAATACCGATTCGGTATTCGGTATTATATACCAAAAGCATTTGGTATTTTGTCGGTATCATGAAAATCAACTACTGTCATAAAATATTTGAAAGCATTTTTGATAAACCTTCTGAACTCAAATTTGATTTTGCTAAATGACACTGGATGAAGAAAAATGGCAATCATGACACATTTCTCCCAAATGCATGATGTCCTCACAAATGGGCAAACACATCAACTGTAATATCAAATACATCAGTCTACCAATGTTAAATGGCAACTTATCAGTGTTAGCAAATTCCAATACCATGAGGATAATTATCCTACAAAGAAAGCCAATGTGCAAGACATAAACATGAATTAATGTTGAACTCACTGTATGCTGGAAAACATGCTTAAACTACCTTTCTCAAAATTTCCAAAGCATTTATTAGCAACAAATTTGACTTGTTTTGAGGAGTCTGTGATTGATC
Source organism: Amphibalanus amphitrite (assembly GCF_019059575.1). Classification (NCBI taxonomy): domain Eukaryota; kingdom Metazoa; phylum Arthropoda; class Thecostraca; order Balanomorpha; family Balanidae; genus Amphibalanus; species Amphibalanus amphitrite. The sequence continues at coordinate 78,589 of NW_024882907.1, forward strand.
TTGACCTTGTCTTCCTCTCCATTTTACTGCAATGCAATTACATTATCCAAAACCCTGTTTAATACAGCACTAGCTTCACCATTATCATCTAATATTTAAGGCAGCATTTGTCACTTCATCATCACCCGCATCACCCCACAAATCTTCAACTTCGCTCAACTTCAAAAAGCCTTGTAGTGAGCGATGCTGTCATGATCCTGTGGATTATTTATTTTCTTCAATTAGTGTTCTCTTTCCTGCTCTCTCAACAGATACAGATCGCTAGCAATTTAATCATGAGCACTTATAAAATATAATTGGCTTTTGGCTTGACTCGCACACAGCAGTTTCAAAACTGAACACATCTAAAAACATTTCAATGTCGCAGCTGCGCCAGGTTGAGGAACCGATATAGCTCAAAAACTAATTGAAAATAATTGAACAACTCTGTTTTTCTGGTACTTCATTTTTCAGCAAAAGTGGCCTACAACTTTCTTGAATTAATTTTAAGATGTCAAAATTTATACAAGGAATTTCGATTAAAGTGGACTTAAGCAAAAAAGAAAAGAAAAAACTTTATTTTATACAGTTTAATCATTAATGCAAATGGCCGCCGCCTGTAAGGCCGCCATTATGGAAGAGATGACACGTGACGTGTGTCAATGCTTCCGTAAAATTATGGACATTTTACTTAGATTTCATCGCGATATCATTACAGTGGTGTCTGCTATCTATCAGTGTGTCTCGTAAGTAATTATTTATCAAGTTTTGTTTTTTGTTACACATTTGTTTATGAAGAAAAATTGGCTGCGTCAGTATCGTCACCAATCACCATGCTACTTGGGTTTAACTGTAGGTATCATGGGCTTTGTTTACATTAATGGTGTAGCCAGCCCAAGGTGTAGCCCATCATTGTCAATTGGGTCACCACTTTTGGATCATGATACACACTTAACCCTGTCTTGACCGGACTCGAAATGAATGACTTGAATTGAAAGAAGGTTTGATGGTTCAGGCATGGGCAAGGTTCAGGGCTCAAGTTATTTTCCTAACACCTCATGCAGTTGACTTGAATCCACATTCCAGTAAAATAACTGACCTGAATATTTGTTAATAGTTACAAAATAAGTTATAAATGTTTTTTTGGCAATGCAAATAATTAAGAGATTGCCTGATTTGTTTTTGTTACCTTATTTCAAAGTATTAGGTACCGTAAACCGGGGTGACAATGATACCCGGGGTGACTTTGATCATAGACCAATTTTGGGCCTCAAATGAGCAATTAGCTGCTGTGAACTGTATTTTCTATGCCAATACTTAAATAAAGCAATGAAGCATTATATCAGACACTTTGGGTCCCAGTTAGAATAATCATGTTCATGTCACAGCTTGTTTTTTTGTTGTCATTGGCATGAAGTATTAATTCGCTAGCATCTCCAGCAAAAATAATGGTAAAGATGAGAAAGACCCAGATAAAGAAAGAGAAAGGAAAGGCTTAGATACTGATGATGGAGGATGAGCATTGAGCTGCTCTATCTCAGTGGTAATTGGAGCGTCAATGGGAAGTGAAAAAGACAATCAGCTGGGAGGGGCATGAACAGTGTGGCAAGTGGTCCCACAGCCACCAGCAGACAAAGTGTGATGTAGAACAGGTAGCCTGTGGCTTAGGACATCTGTGACTGTTACTTAATCTTGAAGTCAGAGGTTAAAGTAGCTAATTTTGCTGCTTATAGCTCTGTAATGTCAGTTTAGACCCAGAGCATGCAACTTTATTTTAATACCTCAATGATTCATAGTTTTACTGTAAAATGTGTGAGTTTTTGTCAAGCAAAGCCTTTGATTTTATTCAAAACATGTAATTTTATCACACAAGCCCCTTCTGAGGGCTCCTATGGCACACATAAGGTGATTTTAATGTAGTGATCATAGTCACCCCGACGTCTGGGTGAGAATGATCAATTTTTTGGTAAAAAAATAAAATATTTATGATAAATTTCAAGGCATTTATTGTACTCAGTTAGATAGAGAATTGTCCAATTGGTATGATGAAACAGTTTCCAGAGTGAAATCTCAAGTGATATACAAGATATTGTACCAAACTGGTCAAAAGTGATACAAAGTCACCCCGGTTTACGGTACCTTTCAAGGCTTATCATATGTCTTGAGAAAGTTTGAAGCATTTGTTTGATAATTCCCTGATTTCGGTATCTAGTCGGTATTTCCCCCTGTTTCTGAAAATCGGTTCGGTTTTGGTATACTCTCAGTGGTTTTGGTCGGTATCGGTTTGGTATTGGTTTCCAAAATTTCTGAAATTGACATCACTAGTAGCTATCTCGTTTTTTTTCTTAAGAGTCACCTGAAGTCAGGTCGGTCACGCAGCCTCACGATAATTAATCAATTGGGAAATATGAAAGCTGTTATTTTGGCGCCGGGAGCCATCTAAAGCTGTATCAACCGCATTAATTCGCGATTTTATACAATCTTAGCAAGCCCCAGCATTCACTTTTCCATTTTTAAAGTTAGGCGACTTCATTTATGACGTCACTAAGGTCACAGGAGTTTTCACCAAAAAGTCTCGATCAAATTGAGCCAGCGAGTCGTGAAGCCACCAATGGACTTGTGAGGACCTATCGAATCGAAGAAGCGATATGACCTCCTTGAGCCAGCCTCGTGTTCTGAGTGGCTCTGCCCTGACATGACCTGAGGTGAACACCTTAAATTGACCTCAACAAAAACAAAGCGTATACTATTCGACGCGCTTGAGCATGTAAAACTCGATGGTGCCATTGTCTTGGCTCTGTAACCACTTATGGTAAAGTTGTTTACCAAAAACCGATCCCGCGACCTGGCCAGCACTTATACTGACCTCAGAGTTTATCGGTTGACCTGAGACATTCAACTCGGGTACCAGTTGCTGCATCTTATACGACGCACGCGCTCAGTTTCATCCGCAAGACGCTAGCTCAATTAGGGGCAAAAAGACGGAGAGGGGTCGTAATCGCCCCCCCCCCCCTCGGCCGGCGTATATGCAGAAAACTCAAAATTCCGTTGAGGATTAAGCACTGAAGTGATATATTATGATGCGAGAAGGTATAGTTCAAAACAAGTATGCACACGAGGGGATGTGAATAAAACTGTGTTTGAGGTATGCCTTTTTTTATAATACATTCGATTTTCTTTAGTTATTGGTAAGAACCCTACAACCAAGAAGAGCGCCCCTGAAGAAAAGGTGGCGCACCGGCCGGGTGCGATTTTAAGGTCTAAGGTCAGTCGGGGACCTCTAAGTTCGGATCAAGCGCTGCATGTCAGGGGTAAAAAAATGGGGGCAAAAAGGATCCCGATTTTGGCAGCATCGTCATGCTTTGTCACGGCACTCATCCACTCCCTCGGCGGAAATATTATTTCCTTTTTGTAAAGTTCTGGCATAATCCCGCACATTATGCTGCATGTTGTTTGCGATGAAAAAAATGCATGTTCAGCTACGTTCTACGCAGTACGCACTAACCTAACCACCATCCCATCATCCACCACTAGCCACTATCCCGTTCTGTGCTCCCTTCACCACACACAAATCAGCCGAGATAGCAGTGCACAGCGTTAAAACCCAGAGCCGAGCCCGAGCGCGACCTCTGACCACACGCGGTCCGAAGGGTCGGCCGATGCCTAAGGGCGCGCCGCGCGCCGGCCACCCGGATAGCCTCTGCCGAGTCTCCCTTTCATACACCGTTTACTACGCACTCGATTCATTCATGATTCTGTGTTTCTGCGTTCCTCTCGTTAGATGGCTCTACTGCTGTCATAGGCGACCCCAGGAAGATTGCGGCCAGAATACCCCAAACGGCAGAAAATGAGGTTTTTGGTGAATATCTCGGAAAGTATTTGGCATACAACGATGCAATTTCACAGTCTCGTGGTAAATGTGCATACACATAATTCGGGTTGATACTTATGCATTTGAACATTATATAGGACCAGATATGTCCGAAAAAGCAAAACCAACAAGACTTTTACTGGAGAACCGTATGTACAATGTAGATGGACGTACGTAGCTGACATGTTATCGGCTGATTGAAAAATGGACAGGCAACAGAGGAACAGGCTGGATAGGTCAACCCCGCCTCAAATACCAAGGTGTCACCGAGGAACAGGCAACAGGCTGGATAAGTCAACCCCGTCCCAAACACCAAGGTGCCCGTCCGACTGGGCCCGGCTCGCCACTGTCAGCCATTCTCTCGCGAGTCCGACCGGCGCGGCCGCCCGAGGCGTTGTCCCATGACATCGCACGAGCAGTGACGCAATAATGACGGCCGACTTCGTAGTTCGTATCGAAGCGTTTAGGAGTGCGACGCTCGGCCGTATACATGCCTAATCGGTTTAGCGCGCGTAGTCTCCCTGTATCTATCGTATGCTACCTTTTTCGGAATCCAATACATACTTAATTGGTTGCAAATTGCGCTGGAACTGTTGCAAGCCGCATCTATGAATGTGTGATTAGCATTTAACATTTAATATGGCTAGATAAGCTCTACATCATTGACATTTTGACCATTGACGAAAGTTTTAAATCAACCGTCATTGTTTATGCACAGTACCGATGAATTTTGCACATCGACTAATCATTTTGTGAAATGTCGAAGCATTATGTCAATCTGACAAAGTGTTTTGCCTATGACGAACATTGTACTCAATGACAAAGAGTTGTGCAGAATGGTTAAAGGTAGTGTGCCACCTTTGAAAGATTTCCCATTTTATTTTTCCTAGGATAAGAAGCTTCTGTTTTTACCAAATATCGCAAAAAAAAATCAAAAATGGGCCTGGAATAGTGCCTTTTTCGCCTAAAAGTTTATCGGTTTTTCGATATGCATTACAACTGTAGTGGGCTGAACTGCAAACAGGCGTCGGCAACAATCGCGAATGCGGCGCACATGTGACAATAAGTTAAGGTCATTATAGAGTTACGACGTACGGGAATGAGTTATCAGCTGTATAATCGTAGACAACACAATGTCGAGCCTTAAACTGTAAGCCTGTATTGGTATTGTTTCTTTTATTTGGCTGTCAAACATTATTTATGGTTTGAAATATGATTTTATGTAAAATAATTGATATGAAAAAGCCGTCTTTTAAGTTATGACCCAATTTCACCACACCCAAGTGGCAGAAATGACAATGATCAGCTGACGCATTTTCTTGGCCGAAGTCAGAGCGCGCGGCCCGACGCACCACCACCGCACCACAAAGTATGAGCAGAAGCCGCGCCCAAAGCCAGGGCCCCGGTAACGTGAGGTAGCCGAGTCGGGGCAGGCTGACCCAAGCCGGGGCCGCAGCTTTGGGCGCGGTCTACCGCATCCTCGCGGGCAGCCCCGGGCTATCACATGACACCGGGAGGACGCGCGGCCCCGGCTTGGGTCAGCGCACGCTGCCCCGACTCGGCTACCTCACGTTACCGGGGCCCTGGCTTTGGGCGCGGTCTACCGCACCACCTAACAGGCGTGTTCGAAACCGCAGGAGATGATGATGAACGGGTTTATCGAAACTTGATTGGATGAGCATATCGGTAATAGCGATTTCAGTGTGTGCATTTATTGTTCATAGTGGTGTGAAATGTGGTTGGGGTACGACCGACAACCCGTCGGGGCGAATTTCGCACTGGGGTACTCAAAATTTGAAAAATTTAAGACGTTTCCACGAGTTTTGAAGGTATGGATAAGTTCTAAAAATCCGGTTCTCCTTATCTGGGCCATTAACTCCATATGGTCCAGGAAAGCTGGCACACTACCTTTAAATGGAGTCCAGCCTGTTTTGCCGACCGTCAAACAGTGATGTACATCGCCGATGAGTTATGCTGAATGACGCTTGTTCAAACTGATGCCGAAATGGTTATGACGATTGGCCATCGAACAACGCAAAAAGGTGTAACATATTTCTGTCGTGGTCAATTTGCGTAAAAATTGAACACCGGGTGATTACCGAGCTATTGTTCTATTCAAATGTTCTTATTCAAACTCCCTCAAGGTTATCGTGCAGGTAAAAGGGGCCCGATCACCAGAATGCGTATGAAATATGGAGAGATTCTGAAAAATGGGTGGGGGGGGGCGCACACTAGGAGGCCCGCTTTGGAGGCGATGACCCCCCTACTCCCCCCCCCCCCCCCCGAAACGAAATCCTGGCTGCGCCACTGAGCTTCGATAATGAACTTAGAGCCATCGTCCTTTTGAAAAAAAAAGAAACGAACAATAGTATTTGACTTTTTGCTAGAGCGGCGAAAGACGCATTAGGTAACACTATTTTTTCCTTCACGAGAAAAAAATCGATTTCTGCAGGCCTCATCTAAAAGGCAAAATGTATGCTTACTTCATTCGAATCAAATCTAATGAGGCTCAGCTTTGGATAAATCAAACCTCAATGAGTCAAATGGCAGTGTCCCAAAATTATATTTTAGCTTGGGTGTCAGAGGGGAAAATTATTCCGTAGACAGGGTGAAGAGAGTGGAAAATTGCCGGTAAGGTAAAGCCAACAACAGATGCGAGGGATAAGAGTGGAGTAAAAACAAATTGATAGCTTACATTTTCACAAAAAAATTGATAGGGTAGAGCGTGTATTGTAGGAAGCATCGATATGTTGTTTAAGACCATGTATAGTCGACTACAGAACGTTAGGCGGCACGGGCGGACATCGATAGCAGCGCCTCTATCGGTCACTAGGGAAAGCTGGGCTGTAGGCGACGAAATACCGGCTGAGTTGTCACACGTTGAATAGGTTTATAGACATCCGTCTTGTGAAAAAGTTGAACTTTTGCCTTCAATATTTCTACAGGCAATTTTAGAAGTGTCTTCACATAGATTACAACACCGTTTATATTATTGTATTCACTTCAAGCCTTCCTATTGTTCTTGATGATGCGGGTACTATTTCTAATTAGTGTTTCTAGCTTAATAAAAGAACATATTGTGCAAACGATGAAAAAAGCATAGATGGAAGATTTTAAATGCAATTTTCTCTAGCAATTAACCCTCGCCCATGTAGGGGGGGGGTTGGTGCAACCCCCCCCCTGAGGTTTTTCGGAAATAGTGCAAAAACGGCGGCGCGCAGCGCCGCCAAATTTTGGGTACCTTATGGGGCAAACCTTGCGCATCTTTTGATAAAAAAAAATTGACCGGGTCATGTCAGGTCACGGAGTTATGACGTCACAAAGGGAACAGCCTCCGGTCGGATTTTCACAAACTGAGTGCCAACGCCCGAGGTTTCCTGCCGGTGGTACGGACATCGGTTGATGGATCGTAATGAAACTTCCCATGCATGTTGGGGCAAGTATTGGCTATCATATGGTATAGAAAACTTGACCGGGTCAGGTCAGGTCACGGAGCTATGACGTCACAAGAGGAACAGCGTCCGGTACTATTTTTGAAAAGCGCCCGAACCACTATTTTGCTAATTCTTGTCACCTCAATGGGAATATGCAGCAATATTAGCATCTATACGGAGCAAATGGACCTCCCAAATCCAAAAATACAATCAGATTTCAAAAATTGAAATTTTGATTTTTCGAATTTCTGCCGCCGACTGTGACCTTGCCGACTTCCGGCGCTCCCAACGCGCCATTTTTAGAGCTAGGGAAACGAAATACATACCAAACGATAGAGAATTGATCAAGGAACACGATAGTGAAGGTTTCAAGTCGATATCTCCCACCGTTTTGCCGCAATCGCCGCGGAAAGTTGAAAAAAGTCTATTTTTCCGAAAATTTGACCTTTGACCGGTCAAAAGTAGGTCAAATGTTGACCTAGGACCAAAAAATATACCACCAATCGCGAGATCTCGGCGAGAGCAATCCGTTGGTCTTTTCCGCTAAGCTCTACGATGCTCCGTTTTCAAACGCCAAGGGGGGGGTCGCACCAACCCCCCCCCTGCATGGGCGAAGGTGGCAGATCGCCGTTTACGGGCGAGGGTTAATGGTAAATTCTCTACAGATCAAGGAAAAGGTGCATGCTAACTGATAATTTAAAGTTCTTGGGGCCAGTTGTTTTCTTCTTTTCTTACGTCGCCCCAATGGCCGCGAATACACTTGTGATAGCGCCTATCGATGATGTTCCACTTTTCACAGGCAATTATTTGCCTGGAGTGGTAGGCTGTGCCGCATCACACGGGCTGAGTTCATAAATTATAGCTTTGTCCCAACGCTCATAATCGACACGCTTAATTGCGTGATAAACGGCACAACTTAGCGCTCCGGTCAACTGATAGCTTCTGAGGAGTGGAACATCATTCTGTAGTCGACTGTACAATACGCAGATACCGTGTACGCATATGCCCTTTGCTTTTTACGTTCGGAGTGGAAAATTGATCTTGAAAGGTTGAATTGACAGTGGAAAATGGTTTTCATTTCGATGTCGTTCCACACCCAAATCGATTAATTTTGGGACACTGTCAAATGGTATACTTTTTTAATTTATTTTTGTCCTCAACTTAGGCCTCAGCCCAGCTCAAAACTCAGAATTATTGGTATACATCGTTAACAGGCGAAGGGATATTTGTAACCGGGTGGCGCATTTACAAACTGTATACACGCCTTAGGAGCGCCAATCATATTGCACCAGCCGCTGGCGTGACGTCGGCCATGACGTCAGAGAAGGGGCGGGGCGAAGTTGGTTAGCCAGCTGTTTTCACAACGCGGCGGGCGGCGCAGTGCGGCGAGCGCGCGATTTTGTTTGTAAACAATCGTTGCCAAGGCCGTATTGGTATAGATGGTTGCAGCGTGTTTGATTTTGATTGTTTGATTGATGTGATGCAACGAGTATCATGGATGAGGATACTTACGATAGCATAATTGGTAAACACAGTTGCCTGCAAATTTGAATGTCAATCAGACCGGTTAACCACCAAGCACCTATGGCCAAGTCGCTATGATCCTCGCATATCACCTAGAGGAGCCGAGTTCGATTCTCGGGGCGGCGAGTTTTTCTCATGAGCTCCGACGTCTAATTGAACGGTTTTACGTAAGCCTATAAGTAATATAAAGCAAACCCCTCTTATTGACGAACGCGGTTGGCGGCTCACACGCATGTTGCAGGTCAGAGTGGGTGGTATGAAACGACGCGTCTCGACCGTCTCCGTGTTGTTTGCTAGGTGTGCACGCTGTCAGTGCACGGGTTTTGTGCATTTCGCCGAAAATCATTCTGGATTCTAATGAAATCGGACGTCTAAATAGGCCGACTCGGCGGCGCTCTGAACGGCAGACGGCTTAAAAGATCAGCTTGAAACTTATACGCCCGTCTAGCGGCATCGATTTTGGCGAGGCACTTTTCGGATCTTCGGCATTTTGGAGCATAGTTAGAGATCCGAAAAGTGCCTCGCCAAAATCGATGCCGCTAGACGGGCGTATGTATAAGTTTCAAGTTGATCTTTTAAGCCGTCTGCCGTTCAGAGCGCCGCCGAGTCGGCCTATTTAGACGTCCGATTTCATTAGAATCCAGAATCTTCGGCATTTTGGAGCAAAGTTAGAGATCCGAAAAGTGCCTCGCCAAAATCGATGCCGCTAGACGGGCGTATAAGTTTCAAGTTGATCTTTTAAGCCGTCTGCCGTTCAGAGCGCCGCCGAGTCGGCCTATTTAGACGTCCGATTTCCTTAGAATCCAGAATGATTTTCGGCGAAATGCACAAAACCCGTACACTGACTCGGCTCGTCTAGGTGATATGCCAGGATTATAGCCACTTGGCCACAGGCGCTTGGTGAACGCTCGGTCTGATTGACATCCAAACTTTGCAGGCAACTGTGTTTACCAATTATGCTATCGTAAGTATAACTTGGTCCTTCTGATGAACTATTTTCCCAAACAAGATCAGGGGTTTTAGCTAGTTGTAAATATTCAACACAACATTACAATTTCTCATCGAGTAGGTAAGCTCCACGATCCGCGAGTCTTCCGCTCCGCCCCTGCACTTGACGTCACCTGCCAAGCGCCGCTACAGCCTTTCACTCCGCCCATTGGCATGACGTCACGGCTCGGTCTCCGAAGACGTGTATACAGTTTGTAAATTTGCAGCCGGGTGACGTCATGGCAAATGAATTTTGAGGCTCGTTAAGGGTAACTACCAACATGCCAAGTTTCAGCGCAATCGCAATCGGCGCAATCGGCACAGAGATATTGCAATTGTTACAAAACTGGCAACTCTGCCTTTTGCACGTGGCATATGCTCGTGCATAAGGGGTCACCCACACGCATTGGGAATGGACGCCATTTAATCGCTTCCTAGAAAACCTATTCCTGGCACTAAATAGCTGTTCCAGCCTAAAATTGGTCGGCAGCACCTATTTAGCGACAACCAGCACCTATGGCCAAAATTCACCTAATTTAGCTGTTTCTGGCACTAATTATTCGGTATTGTCTGCTCTAAATCTCGAGTCTGGCACCTAAAGGCCGAGCTACACTATGCGTGATCGTCCAGGAAATTACGTGTGTGATCTTTGAGTTTCCAGGTTTTGCAGAAAATCAGTACGCAGATGAAGTTCAGCTGATAGGAAATATAATAATTGTTTCTTTAATCTTCATGTGTTATTGATGTTTTATTAACAAAACAAATTATTTATGGATAAAATAATATAGAAAATGGCAAACTTAAGCGTTTACGAAACCATCCCTTAGTTGTTATTATTACGTCAACATAGTACAATACCTAATTCACGGAAATTCTGGAAAATCACAGAAACCGATAACAAGGGTGTCTCACAATCACGGGTCTGCAGACCACGCACGTAATTTCCTGGACGATCACTGATAGGTATAAGTGTAGCTTAACCTTAAATGCTTAACGTAGCACCTATCTAGGAGGAAAGTAGATGGCAGCACTGTCGAATCGAGCTTTTTGGCATAATATTCCATGAAGTCTATTCTATTTAGTTGCCAGTGCAGTTATATTCCAAGGCATGACTGGGACCCGCTGGCTGGAGGAGCCCGGCGGCTGACTGCGCGTGGGAGCGGTGAATTCGCTCTGTCGGCCGGCCGGCAGATCCCACGTGAGGAAGAGTCGAGAGGTGCGGAACGAAATCGTGCCATCTCGCGGATTTTGTGGTTCTGGGTGCGCGGGTGCATGGCAGTGGCATTTCTTCGTCCGCAACTTAACCGACCTTTCATTACCTAAACTAAAGGCAAATATAAAATAATTGTGATACGAAGTGTAGCAAGCGTGTGTTTATGTGTTTGGGCTGTGGGCCGCATTTGGCGCTGGGCAGAGATAGAACTGCCGATTCGATCACATGCGGAACTTTATATACTGTGGGGGTTGTAGCTACAACCCCAACTTTTAAAAGTACAACCCCAATGGCAAAACTACAACCCCAACATTGGAAAATTAAGAATCAGCCTAAAACACATGAAAATGAACAAAATATTTATCATACAGAAGCAGATAATTGAGATATATCAAGAAAGTGAAGATATCAATAAATTAGGACATCTTTTTGAATTCCAGATGCTAAAAACATTGAAAGTGCTCTGTTAAGAACATATCATTCCGCTGAGACTGAGACAGTGATCATGATATGAAAGTTAATCACTTCACACTTCTCAAGCATACTAAGTGAATCATATTGAAAGTGTTCCAAAAAATCTTAACATGTAACATGAAAGTGTGAAGCAAAAAAATCATAACAATCATCATACTTTTGCAGTGGCGGATCCAGCTCAGTTTTTTTTTTGGGGGGGGGGAAACCATAACAACTTATCGATTCTTTCCATGCCTCGTCCATAGGTATGATGTTTAAATTATGCCGTTTGGGAGGGGCAAATGCCCATTTTGCCCCCCCCCCCCTGGATCCGCCACTGTACTTTTGGGTTTTCTCACTAAACATTTCATACCTGTGGGCTGTGCTTATCAAATAGATAAGCATATATGAAAAGTTTGACAGAAAACAGTCAGCTTAAGAAATAAATTAACCTAACCTAAGCCTTCACCCTATGTAGCATTCTATCACCATAATCTGACCATAATATTGCGTGTCAACGACCACAGAACCACTCACAATCAAAATACATTTCTAAAGTGAAATATCACTCTGTTCGCAATTTTGTCAGTTGGCACAATACCACCAATCAGCACGAATATTTAGCTAAAATGACGACACTTAAAACCAACGTTGACGACCATAACAACCAATCCTGTGCGATAATTAGTGCTGATAATCTTACTGACAGGTTCGCGAACAGAATGCAAACTAAAGTCACATGTAAGCCAACATGACGCATCTGATACAAATGCAAGGTTTTGGCGACGTCTGTCAATTCAGCAGCAACGAATATCAGCCTCACAGCAGCATATTTCGGTGTCTTTCGATTTGGCTGAAAATCGGTATCCAGGGCCTCCTCGATGCGCTGATTCCGAAAATATGCCTCTTTGGGGTGGTATTTTGCACCGTTAACGAGTTAACGACTATTTAACATTTTAACGGGAAACGGCGGGGTCTTTCGATTTAGTTGAAAATTGGTAAACAGGGCCTGTTTGATGCGCTGATTCCGAAAATGCACTTCTTTGTGGTGGTATTTTGCACCGTTAACGAGTTAACGACCAATTAACATTTTAACGGGAAACGGCGGGGGTCTTTCGATTTGGCTGAAAATCGGTAGGTATACAGGGCATCCTCGATGCGCTGATTCCGAAAATATGCCTCTTTGGGGTGGTATTTTGCACCGTTAACGAGTTAACGGCCAGTTAACATTTTAACGGGAAACAGCGGGGTCTTTCGATTTGGCTGAAAATCGGTGTACAGGGCCTCCTCGATGCGCTGATTCCGAAAATGTACCTCTCTAGGGTGGTATTTTGCACCGTTAACGAGTTAACGACTAATTAACATTTTAACGGGAAACGGCGGGGTCTTTCGATTTAGCTGAAATCGGTGTTCAGGGCCTCCTCGATGCGCTGATTCCGAAAATGTACCTCTTTGAGGTGGTATTTGCACCGTTAACGAGTTAACGGCTAATTAACATTTTAACGGGAAACGGAGGGGTCTTTCGATTTAGCTGAAAATCGGTGTACAGGGCCCCCTCGATGCGCTGATTCCGAAAATGTACCTCTTTGGGGTGGTATTTTGAAACAGCTAATTAACATTTTAACCGGAAACGGCGGGGTCTTTCGATTTAGCTGGAAATTAGTATACAGGGTCTGTTTGATGCGCTGATTCCGAAAATGTACTTCTTTGAGGTAGTATTTTGCACCGTTAACGAGTTGACGACCAATTAACATTTTAATGGGAAACGGCGGGGTCTTTCGATTTAGCTGAAAATCGGTATACAGGGCCTCCTCGATGCGCTGATTCCGAAAATATACCTCTTTGGGGTGGTATTTTGCACCGTTAACGAGTAAACGGCCAATCAACATTTTAACGGGAAACGACGGGGTCTTTCGATTTGGCTGAAAATCGGTGTACAGGGCCTCCTCGATGCGCTTCATTCCGAAAATGTACCTCTTTGGGGTGGTATTTTGCAACATTAACGAATTAACGGCCAATTTACATTTTAACGGTAAACGGCGGGGTCTTTCGATTTAGCTGAAAATCGGTGTACGTTCAGTGTCTCAGGGGCAGACAGACAAGCCGTGATGTGTTCCTAGCCATCGTGGCTGTGAAGAGTATGAGTTTTGTTTACGATTCGCCAAACAATGCATAATACCTACATTTGCTCGTTGAAAAAAGAAGATCATCTGAAGTATTTGGTGATATGAAAAGGCTGTGGCATTTATTATTTAATTTCCTCAGGTTGAGATTATTTAGATCCAGTGTTAGGTTCCTTTGCGGCATTGTGTTCGGTATGTTGTCCTCGTTTGCAAAATATCTTATGTCTGATCAGCAGAGCTGGGCAAGTGCGTTCCTTTAGTGCGTTCCTGCGTTCTTCCGTACGTACGCACCGCCCTTTTTAGGAACGCAAGAACGCAGGAACGCAAAGTTTTTCAAAGGAACGCAAGTAAGAGGAACGCACCACCCGAAATTTTGAAGCGTTCCTGCGTTCTTGCGGAACCACCCGAAAAATGATATTGCTGCCAATGACCTCTGTGTCAAATGTTTGAATCTCGAGTACGTGTGTTTGCCGGTAGAGGCGCCACTTGTCGGTCGAATCGAGGAAGGCTTGCTTAGATTTAGTGGTGATGTTTACTATTCGATTCGGTTTCAGGCATTAAATGTGTAAAGATTTTTAGTGGTGATGTTTACTATTCGATTCAGTTTAAGGCATTAAATGTGTAAAGTAAATATGATAACTTTTACTAAGATACATCTTTTAACTTAACTATTGTTTTTAAGCAGGTCGTATTTTTGTTGAAAACCCTACGGATGATATTGGTAAAACGTATTTCAGATATTCGATTCGGAAAAGAGATGTCGAGTTGCTTTTCGGCCCCACGTCGCCATTCTGGGTATTCTGTGATCGATTCGCCCCGTGTTTGGTTGGGCCCGCGCCGCGTGGTTCGGCGGTATTTTTGAAGGAGGAACGCAGGAACGCAGGAACGCTAACGCACCGAACGAAAAAAATTGAGGAACGCTATTCCAGGAACGCACTAACCGCGGCCGGAGGAACGCAGGAACGCTAACGCACTACCGAAAATCGAGGAACGCGCCCAGCTCTGCTGATCAGTCACTATTCCGGTTTCTACTACCCGTTTCCGTAATAGACGCATTGCAGACGTCCGTGGCATTAATATACAAAGATGGACTCGTTTTAAGTTTTTTAGTCTAAAAATAACGTATTCCTGTTTAGGTCTTCTTTGTCAATTGCCACGAGTGGCTCAAATTGTTACTCGTAGGGAAAGAGCCTTGCTCCAATACTGAGTAATGTTTGTGTCAAATGTCGAAAGAAACAAGTATTCATAGGGACTGTGATTTTGGGCGTTTACCTACCGTTTCCGAATCGCCACGACCAGTGGCAGCGGAACACCCTCAATTAAAGGGGGCACTGCCGACTTTTGGTCCCATTCTTTCCATGCAACGCCCATAGGTAGGGCTTATGTTAAAATGCCAAAATCAAAGGGGGGCGAGGTGCCCCGGTGCCCTCCCCGTTCCGCCGCCTATGGCCACGACCATGGTGGCGATACCCGAGTACCTACAACCAGGCACATAGCCAATGGAGGGACGACAGGGCCAGCCGTCTCTCCCTGAAGGTGGACCACTTTTTTATTTTTATTTTTGTAAATGAAAATGTGGGCCCCTCCCGAAAAATAGTGGGCCGAATCCGGGGACTTTTCGGGTTTTGGTGGGGGTATACCCTGGGCTCCGGCACACTACAACCCCAATGAAAAACAAAAAGTTCCACCTCTGGATTCGATGGCTGGAGATGTGATACCGCGTGTTCGGATGGCCGGAGTCCGGCATTGGCAGCGGGCACAGCCGGTTGGGTTTAGGCGGGGCCGCCGTATGACAACATGTGCATCAGAGCTGTACAGATAGACGGATATGCATATGCCCCCTGGACCACAAATGTTATGTTTTCCATTGCCAAAAGCGTGCCATGAATGAAGGTCATGTAAATTTTCTGCCTCACATGGTTATACGAATCCAAGAACAGGGCCACAAATAAGCTAGGTAAATGCGAAGGGATATAGGACAGGTGCTGAATATTGCAATTCTGGTGCCAATTCAGCAATCATTCCGAATAGACAATCAGGCAACATAAGGCTACCTGTCAGCATTTTTTGTGCCAGATTCAGTTATTAGGTTCTAGTAAGCTTTTTGGTGCTGCTCAGCAATTAGGTGCTAGGAACAGCTATGCTATTTAGGTATCCAAAACAAATATTCCCCCATCGGGAATAGTCCAATACGGTAGAAGGAATGAAGCTACCCTACAAAAATTACCGCATGTAAATCGGTTAAGTGGTTGCTGAGATATAAGCCTCACAGAAGCGTGACCACGGCCGCTCATTCTCAGAAAGTCTTTCGCTCATATTTCGCTCGCTCCGTAATAAACTGATTCTTTTAAAAAAGCGTATATAGCAAAGCAAGGACGTGCGCCGCGCAGAGACCGCAAAGGGGGATCGGGGGACCGAGGTGGCCGGGGGACCGGGGGACCGAGGTGGCCGGGAGCGCCGCCGGTCTGGCAGGGAGGGGTGCAGCTGTGCAGCTGTGCAGCTGGCCATCCGGGCCACGACTCACCCGAAAGATGGCGGCCACGACGGCGGTGCAGAGCGGTGGGCGCTGGCTGAGGCCGCCGGCCGCCGCTGCAAACAGCTCCGTCAGCGGCGCACCGTGCTCGTCGGCGCCTCTCCAGGGCCACTCCGAGTCGGCTGCCGGCGGCCGGTTACAACCGTCAGTGGTCATCACTAAAACAGAACGTTTGTGAAATGAAACAAGTGCTTTTTTGGGATAAATGTGTTAACAAAAAATAAGTGAGGATCTATGATCTCACTGGATCTCAAGCAAAAAATGAGACTCGGATATGTGATCCCTATGGATCTCTCGATAACTTACAGAGCTGGATCTATGATCCCGACGGATCCGAGATCAGGATCCGTGGGATCAGATCCCAGATCCATTTTCTCGGATCCATGCACATGTCTGCTTGCTGACATATAGCGACGTAATTTCGCATCTCTGTAGCAGAAAAAGTGAGGGGAACTAGCTCACGACGGGTGATGTGTTTACCAGGACCGGGCAGTCGATTGATCTTCGGTTACTCCGACTCCGACTCAGGCTTCCAAAAATAAATTTCGACTCCGACTCCGGGCTGAACTGTCGATAGACTCTGACTCCGATTCCGTAGCCATGGCAAGTATGCGGAGTCGATGAATTTTGGTGACTCCGACACTGAGTTTGGCTCCGAATTCCAAAATCGATTTTATTTCGACTCAGAACTGTTGATTTCACCAGATTTGGACTCAGACTCCGCCTTCCTGGTATTTACCAGCAAGTAAGAGTCATAAGATTAAAGAACAAGTGCGTGGTGCTTCGTTCCCATTACCATTCCATCAAGTCAGATGCGACCCAGTTTAATCCAACGATACAAGGCTGCTGCAAGATCAAAGTCACAGAAGAGTATCCTTGCTAAAAGCTTTTTCACTTATTCAAGTCGGCCATAAAAATGAAGACATTCTTGCCATCCTAGGGCTCTAAATGAATGCTTTCACCAAAATGGATGCCGGATTCATGATCAGCGGCTACGAATCCCGTATAAGCTACCATTCATGTGTCTAGGTAAAAAGAAGGTCATTCGAGGTCACATGAGGTCAACATAAAACTTGAACTTTTCCATGCAAAATATTTGTCATTCGACGCGTCTTGACAAGACGAATGCGATAGTACCACTGCTGTAGCTCTCGGACAATTTTTGTTAGTTATTTGCGAAACACTAAAACCTCAGCTCAGGGTCGTTGACCTGACCTCTGACCTGAGGTCACCAAAACTATTTTTTATACTTTTTACCCACGTCAAACCCCACGCAACCGCTCCTGTGATTTGTCACAATCATTTTGTCAATTGTTTCACAATCGTTTTGTTCCATGATAAAGTATTTGGGGATTTTGGGAAGGGTGAGTCAGGTGACGTCAGGTCAGGTCGATCATCAGGCTATTCTTAGTTCGTCTTTGCCAACACAAGCATAGAGCATCGGCCCGTGCCGCTGGTCACTACAGCGAAAATTCAGCAGCATACCCAGCGCAGCTATCCACTCGCTCCTCCGCTAATTACTTCGACTGCCCGGCTCGGCCCGACCCTGCCCGGCCACCCTATCCGGAACAAATTGGACTCTGCGGGAGGTCGCGGGAGGGACCGCCGCTTCAATTCTTTCTTACAGTATCTTTCTTACAGCTTCAAAAAGTGGGCATCTCTGTTCAATTTTGTCGACAGATCATTCAAGTTCACCCCTGCAATGACCATTGACCAGCCCTAAACAGCATTGACTCAAGAAAATATGAAAAATGAGTACTTTTTGGTGAAAAATGGCAAATCTTCTGGTCTAGAACAAAGCATCAGAACCGCAGATATCTATGGGGCTCCTCAAAGCCATTCTTCATCACCATCTTAATATGTTTAGCACGCGCACCGACCGCCAACTGCGCCAACTTAGAACCGACGGGGGGGGGGCGGATGACCCCTGAGATCTCGAGAACGAAGCAAGATAGCGACAAGCGGTAAACGGCATGGGATACGCACGGACAAGGTCTACAATTTTTACAAAGGTAATTTTCAGGTCAGGTCAAAGATGACGTCACAGGGGTCAAAAAAGTCAAAGTGGCGATGGTGGCGGCGCTAGATATGGAGTTTTTCTCGAGTAACTTTCGAACTAGTCAAGATAAAAACAAACTAAGGGCATCATCGTGATCCTCTCGTCAATCCGCATCGAATGATATATATGTTGACCTCGAAAGGTCAAGGTCAAAGGTTGACCTCAGGTCACGTGACCTCGAGGTCATCATGTATATCATTCGATGCGCCTTGACGAGCTGAACACAATGAGACCATCCGCGCGGCTGTATCTTGTTCCTGTGCGGAGTTATTGGCAAAAAACATTTGGTGACCTTTGATGACGTCACATGACCTTACAGCCGCCCAACAGCAAAACAGACCTCAAGGTAGTGAAGTTTGATGGTATATGAAGTCATGTATGGTTTATGGGGCCGTTGAGATCCGTTTTAGTGGTAAAAAAACAGGGAGTTGATTTTTCCCCCATTGACTTTAATGGGGAGGTCGAGAAATTGACCTCCCCATTGCATTGACCAAAGAAAAGAAATTGAAAAAGGTCATCGATATCCAAATTCCGAGATATACAAATTGTAGCTACTAATGAGCTTGTAGCATCCTGCGACAATCAAAGGCCTCCGACATCTACTGTAGCTCTGGCACGGTGATAAAGTTGCAAAAAAGTGACTTGAGGTTGGGTCATTCAAAGTGACCTGGTAACCTGACCCTAAAAGTTAGGAGGTTCAAACTTGCACACCACGTGTAAAATTGATGAGAGAATATCCGTACCAAATTTCGCGGCACACTGAGTAACGGCCACCAAATGAGTGCAACGTGGTGAAGTCAGTCGGCAGGGTGATAGTGGTTACGTTCTGGGATGCTGACGGGGGTCATCATCATCATCATATATTTTTTGCGTCACATGGGAAGTAAGTAAGAAATAGAAAACATCAGAAATCAGTGACACAAAGGATCGGTGCAGAAGCCTACCGGCTTAAATTAAAGCACCTTTCCTGAGAAAAAAAAAACGAACGAAGCTGAAGTCGAGCTTGAACAAAACATACAGCACATACAACAGAAAGGAAAGAGCACCACCGGATGTGTTAATGATGGATGTTATTACTGATGCGAGTGATTACTTTTTTGTTGTGCCAGTGGCTGGTCTGGGGACGATTTAATTGTTGAACCGTCTTGTACTGAAGATAAATTTTTGGAACTCAGAGGCAACTCTGAGTTCTGCTCGTCAGCTTTCAAAAACAGGGGCGCGCAATCTACTATTATAAATCTTAAAAAGTCCGCCGCCGCCCACGCCCACGCCGCCGTCGGGGTTACTCCCAAAAACGCTTATTGCGGCGCCGTCGATTGACGCAGGATGGTGAAATTTTTACCACTCGTGGGTCACGTAAATGAACAGGTCGTATTAAATTTTGGGCACGATGCGGCCGGGGGTGCGCCCGTGGCGCGTGCTCATGTGCGCCATAGGGTTAGCATTAGAATCGGCAAAAACAGGCTATTGCTCGGGAACGGTAAGGGCTACGGGGGTGAAATTTTCGCTGTAAGTCGATCGCGTGCACTCATTTGTCGTATTAAATTCTTGAGGGGGTGGGTTCAGCGGTGTGCACGTGATGGGGCCGCGACCGGCGCCGAGCAGAGGGCACGTGCTTTAGGCTCAGTTGTTCGCTTAAAAACTGACTGGATATAATCAGAGCCGGAAGGTCATTGACCTTTGACAACGAATACCGGCGCCGGGCACCCCTCGCCAAGGGGATTCGCCAGTAAATACGATAAATTTGTGTTTGCAATATCTCAGCCGTTTCTGGGCCGATTTAGCTGAAACTTGGATTGTCGGTGGCAGTGTAGGGTAGGGTAGGGTAGGGTAAAGTAGGGTAGGGTAGGGTAGGGTAGGGTAGGGTAGGGTAGGGTTGGGTAGAATAGGGTAGGGTAGAGTAGGGTAGGTTGGGTAGGGGATTGTAGGGTAGGGTAGGGTTGGGTAGGGGATTGTAGGGTAGGGTAGGGTAGGGTAGGGGATTGTAGGGTAGTGTAGGGATGGTGTAGGGGTAGGGTAGGGTAGGGTAGGGGTAGGGTAAGAGTAGGGTGGGGTAGGGTAGGGTAGGGGTAGGGTAGGGGTAGGGGTAGGGTAGGGTAGTGTAGGGTAGGGGTAGGGTAAGGTAGGGTAGGGTAGGGTAGGGTAGGGTAGGGTAGGGTAGTGTAAGGGTAGGGTATGGTATGGTAGGGTAGGGGTAGGGTAGGGTAGGGGATTGTAGGGTAGGGAAGAGTAGGGTAGGGTAGGGTAGGGTAGGGTAGGGGATTGTAGGGTAGGGTAGGGTAGGGTAGGGTAGGGTAGGGTAGGGTAGGGTAGGGGATTGTAGGGTAGGGAAGAGTAGGGTAGGGTAGGGTAGGGTAGGGTAGGGTAGGGTAGTGTAGGGGTAGGGTAGGGTAGGGTAGGGGTAGGGTAGGGTAGGGTAGGGGTAGGGTAGGGTAGGGTAGTTAGGTTAGGGGTAGGGGTAGGGGTAGGGTAGGGTAGGGGTAGGGTAGGTAGGGTAGTTAGGTTAGGGGTAGGGGTAGGGGTAGGGTAGGGTAGGGTAGGGTAGGGTAGGGTTGAATTGAGTAACATCCTAACTTGCAAAGGGCTCAAACAACTCGCATGCATCACCATCATACTTTATAGTTCAATTAAAAGCAGTTACCCAGTTCTACACAAATACTACCAATAGAAATGCAAGTTTCTACACCCAAACTAATGCATCCGTTAATCATACATATCAAAACATACAGTTATCGCGTAAACCTGTACCTCTAGTCTACTATTATAAATCTTAAAAAGTCCGCCCACGCCGCCGTCGGGGTTACTCCCTAAAAGGCTTATTGCGGCGCCGTCGATTGACGCAGGAGGGTAAACTTTTTACCGGTTGTGGGTCACGTAATAAAACAGGTCGTATTAAATTTTGGGCACGATGCGGCCGGGGGTGCGCCCGTGGCGCGTGCTCATGTGCGCCATAGGGTTAGCATTAGAATCGACAAAAACAGGCTATTGCTCGGGAACGGTGAGGGCTACGGGGGTGAAATTTTCACGCCAAGTCGAGCGCGTGCACTCATTTGTCGTATTAAATTTTCGACGGTGTGGGTTCAGCGGTGTGCACGTGGTGGGGCCGCGACCGGTGCCGAGCAGAAGGCACGTGCTTTAGGCTCAGTTGTTCGCTTAAAACCCTTTGACAACAAAGGCCGACACAAGGCACCGCTCCCCAAGAGGATTCGCCAGTAAATACAATTAATTTGTTTTTGCAATATCTCAGCCGTTTCTGGGCCGATTTAGCTGAAACTTGGACTGTCGGTGGTAGTGTAGGGTAGGGTAGGGTAAGGTAGGGTAGGGTAGGGTAGGGTAGGGTAGGGTAGGGTAGTGTAAGGGTAGGGTAGGGTAGGGTAGGGTATGGTAGGGTAGGGTAGGGTAGGGTAGTGTAGGGGTAGGGGTAGGGGTAGGGTAGGGTAGGGTAGGGTAAGGGTAGGGTAAGGTAGGGTAGGGTAGGGTAGTGTAAGGGTAGGGTAGGGTATGGTATGGTAGGGTAGGGGTAGGGGTAGGGTAGGGTAGGGTATGGTAGGGTAGTAGGGTAGGGTAGGGTAGGGTAGGGTAGGGTAGGGTAGGGTAGGGTAGGGTAGGAGTAGGGTAGGGTAGGGTAAGGTAGGTTAGGGTAGTGTAGGGGTTGGGTAGGGTAGGGTAGTAGGGTAGGGTAGGGTAGGGTAGGGTAGGGTTGGATAGGATAGTAGGGTAGGGTATGGTAGGGTAGGGTAGTAGGGTAGGGTAGGGTAGGGTAGTAGGGTAGGGTAGGGTAGTAGGGTAGGGTAGGGTAGTAGGGTAGGGTAGGGTAGTAGGGTAGGGTAGGGTAGGGTAGTAGGGTAGGGTAGGGTAGGGTAGGGTAGGGTAGGGTAGGGTAGGGGGTAGGGTAGGATAGGGTAGGGTAGGGGTAGGGTAGGGGTAGGGTAGGGGTAGGGTTGAGTTCAAAAAGGGCCCAACATACAAAACACTTGAACACCCCGCAACTATCACCATCCCTTACAGTTCAATTAAAAACAGCTACCCAAATCTACCCAAATTATACTGCTAAAAATACAAGTCAATGACCCAAAACTAATGCACCCGTAACATAGTATAAATCAAAACATACAGTTATCGCGTAAACCTGTACCTCTAGTCTACTATTATAAATCTTAAAAAGTCCGCCCACGCCGCCGTCGGGGTTACTCCCAAAAAGGCTTATTGCGGCGCTGTCGATTGACGCACGAGGGTGAAATTTTCACGACTCGTGGGTCACGTCATTCAACAGGTCGTATTAAATTTTGGGCACGATGCGGCCGGGGGTGCGCCCGTGGCGCGTGCTCATGTGCGCCATAGGGTTAACATTAAAAACGGCAAAAACAGGCTATTGCTCGGGAACGGTAAGGGCTACGGGGGTGAAATTTTCACGCCAAGTCCAGCGCGTGCATTCATTTGTCGTATTAATTTTTCGACGATGCGGGTTCAGCGGTGTGCACGTGGTGGGGCCGCGACCGGCGCCGAGCAGAAGGCACGTGCTTTAGGCTCAGTTGTTCGCTTAGAAAACTGAGTGAAAAGCATCAGAGCCAACGAACGCCGACACAAGGCACCGCTCGCCAAGGGGATTCGCCAGTAAATACAATTAATTTGTTTTTGCAATATCTCAGCCGTTTCTGGGCCGATTTAGCCGAAACTTGGACTGTCGGTGGTAGTGTAGTGTAGGGTAGGGTAGGGTAGGGTAGGGTAGGGTAGGGTAGGGTAGGGTAGGGTAGGGGATTGTAGGATAGGGTTGGGTAGGGGATTGTAGGGTAGGGTAGGGTAGGGTAGGGTAGGGTAGGGTAGGGTAGGGGATTGTAGGGTAGAATTGGGTAGGGGATTGTAGGGTAGGGTAGGGTAGGGTAGGGTAGGGTATGGTAGGTAGAGTTAGGTAGGGTAGAGTTAGGTAGGGTAGGGTAGGGTAGGGTAGGGTAGGGTAGGGTAGGGCAGGGTAGGGTAGGGTAGGGTAGTGTAAGGGTAGGGTAGGGTAGGGTAGGGTAGGGTAGTGTGGGAGTAGGGTAAGGTAGGGTAGGGTAGGAGTAGGGTAGGGTAGGGTAGGGTAGGGTAGGGTAGGGTAGGGTAGGGTAGGGTAGGGTAGGGTAGGGTGGTGTAAGGGTAGGGTATGGTAGGGTAGGGTAGGGTAGGGTAGTGTAAGGGTAGGGTAGGGTACGGTAGGGTAGGGTAGGGTAGTGTAAAGGTAGGGTAGGGTAGGGTATGGTAGGGTAGTGTAGGAGTAGGGTAGGGTTAGGGTAGGGTAGGAGTAGGGTAGGGTAGGGTAGGGTAGGGTAGGTAGGGTAGGGTAGGGTAAGGTAGGGTAGGGTGGGGTAGGGTAGGAGTAGGGTAGGATAGGGTAGGGTAGGTAGGGTAGGGTATGGTAGGGTAGGGTAGGGTAGGGTAGTGTAGGAGTAGGGTAGGGTAGGGTAAGGTAGGGTAAGGGTAGGGTAGGGTAGGAGTAGGGTAGGGTAGGGTAGGGTAGGTAGGGTAGGGTAGGGTAGGGTAGGGTAGGGTAGTGTAAAGGTAGGGTAGGGTAGGGTATGGTAGGGTAGTGTAGGAGTAGAGTAGGGTTAGGGTAGGGTAGGAGTAGGGTAGGGTAGGGTAGGGTGGGTAGGGTAGGGTAGGGTAGGGTAGGGTAGGGTGGGGTAGGGTAGGAGTATGGGTAGGATAGGGTAGGGTAGGTAGGGTAGGGTATGGTAGGGTAGGGTAGGGTAGGGTAGTGTAGGAGTAGGGTAGGGTAGGGTAAGGTAGGGTAAGGGTAGGGTAGGGTAGGAGTAGGGTAGGGTAGGGTACACTGAGGAAAATCCTGACTCCGCATGACACCCCCAGGGGGAGTTCACCAAAACGACACCCCAAAACTCCCAGGTGGTACTCCTCATTACACCCCCTCTAAAACTCTCCATTACACCCCAAAACTTCCCTCGAGAAACTCTCTGTAACTCTCCCTACCGTTTTAGAAAACGCTTCATTACTCTCTTTACCCTATCAAAACAAACAACATACTCCCTGAAACTCCCTTCCATTACTCTCAATGACTCTCCTACTGCCTCATAATTACTCCCGATTACTCCATTCCATTATTCCCCAAAACTCCGTTTACAGCTTCATCGTATACCTCTTGTTACTCCCCATCAAACTCATCCAAAATTCCCATCACTCCACTCCAGCCCCCCCCCCCCCCGAAAATAAATATTGGACGAATAGCGTAACCACCCAAAGCTCGTGTACCGAAGCACAGATAAAAAATATATTTCAAGAAATGTGTATTCATAGTCCGGGGCGGTGGGAGGCTTAACAAATTGACAAACGCTTTCAACATCCCGCCGCGGCACGCTCTCCGGGGATCTCACTCTATATGCTTCACAGTTCACGGTCGCGAGTTTTGATGTTAAGAATCCAAAAGGCGACCTACCAAAGCAGGAATGCTTGGTCTGGTGGTGCCGCTACCCTACCACCTCCTGGGCCTCGACGAATACTGCGTCTTCTTCGTCCGGCTCTCCTTTCACGATGGTGGGATGGATATTTTGCTGGCCTCCGTTGGCTTCCAACGTGTCTTGCGGGATGCGCTGCAGGCTCTCCAGCTCATCCCCTGCAAAATGTTAATAACCATGAATATACATAGGTACACTTAACATTGCGTGGGAGGAAATGGAGGAGAAAGAAAAAAAGAGAAGGAGGGAAATAATGAAGGAGAAAGGGAGGGAAGGAGGGGAGGGATGAAGGAAGGAAGGAAGGAAGGAAGGAAGGAAGGAAGGAAGGAAGGAAGGAAGGAAGGAAGGAAGGAAGGAAGGAAGGGAGGGAGGGAGGGAGAGAGGGAGAAAGAAAGGGAGAGAGAGAGGGGAGGGGAAAGAGGGAGTGAGGAAGGAAGCGGGGAAAGATGGAAGGAAGAAATGAGGGAGGAGACTGAGAGGTAGGCAGATGAGACAAGATGGACGAGACGAGACACACGCGACCTGACGTGTTGGCACTGATACTGCATTTCGGCACATGATGTCAAAATAATGAAAGCAAGAGATTGAAAAGTTAGCACACTTTTTATGCACTACAATTTTGATAAAGTTAAGTTTCAGTGAAAGTCTAAAGGGCAAGTTAACAGCCTCCATCTTAATTGCAGACACAGTAGGACAATGCTCTAAAACGTACCCACTTGAACGCTCAAAAAGTTGAGCAGTCGCTAAAAATAAGCTAAGGACGTTTTACGCTGCATAGGTACCCATGTTAACATTAAAGAATGAAATTCAATTATGGACACTTTCTAAAAACATACAACAATTTAGACAAAATTTATTTGAACATGCTGGTTTGTCGGTGGTTTTCATCAGTCATGGGCAGTGCCAGTGGTAGGTAACTGATTTTTTTCTAATATATAGGGGCTAGGAAAATCAAGGCTTTTATGCCAAGATAGTTTAATTTTCTGGCTCTGCTTTGAAAGCCCTTCAAATTTGATATTTGTCATTGGTATGGATATTAAAATAATTGGGCAATAACAATAGGATCCATGACGTGTAAAGCTTGTGTAATCCTAACTTTCCAATTTATTCCAACTTTCCGATTTATTGTATGATATTTGCCAATACCTAGAAACTCAGCGCATGCTGTTTCTGATCTTTATCTCACTCAGGAACAAAACAAATAAATTACCCTTACAGAGACCATTCCAGCCCATCAAGAACATGGGGTTACCATATGTTCTCATCACAGCATTATAACACTTTGCACTATAAAAGCATGATGAGAAATACAGCTAAGCTTACCTTTAAATCCAAAGTAAGGTCCAATTATCCGTCACTGTATAGGTCAGGTCCGTCTAAGTCAACACGCTCTTCACTAACACCTCGCCCGCCCCCCCGCACAACGTGCTGTGTACCACTGTGTACTACGCGCAAAAGATGGCGGCCACCGGCAGCCTCGCGACTTATGCTAAAACCCCTTCGTAACTCCCCTTTTACTCCTGTCGGAACGTTCGGGAAAAGTTTTTCGGGAGTAATGGAGAGCTGCGTCACAGAGTTATGCGGTATCACACATGGAGTCATTTCGCCATCCATTAAGAACTCTTGAAAACTCTTTCGCAAAATGAGAAAGGCTCGAAGTTACCCTAGAACACACTCAATAATTCTGCTGGAAAGGGAGTTATCAATGGTTTTAAGGAGTTTTCAGGGGAGCATTTTCAAGAGTTTTGACCCATATGGAGTCAATTTTTTTCTCAGTGTAGGGTAGGTAGGGTAGGGTAGGTAGGGTAGGGTAGGGTAGGTAGGGTAGGGTATAGGGTAGGTAGGGTAGGGTATAGGGTAGGGTAGATAGGGTAGGGTAGGGTAGTGGTAAGGTAGGGTAGGGTAGTGTCGTGTAGGGGTAGGGTAGGGTAGGGTAGGGTAGGGTAGGGTAGGGTAGGGTAGGGTAGGGTAGTGTAGGGGTAGGGTAAGGTAGGGTAGGGTAGGGTAGGGTAGGGTAGGGTAGGGTAGGGTAGGGATAGGGAGGGTTGCGTTCAGTAACATATGTTACTGAACGCAACATCCTAACTTACAAACTACAAAGGGCTCGAACAACTCGCATGCATCACCATCATACTTTACAGTTCAATTAAAAGCAGTTACCCAGTTCTACAAAAATCATACCAATAAAAATGCAAGTTTCTACACCCAAACTAATGCATCCGTTAATCATACATATCAAAACATACAGTTATCGCGTAAACCTGTACCTCTAGTAAATATTAAATCGCGAGTCAGGGGCGGATCCAGGAAAACTCCAAGGGGAGGGTCATGAATCGAAGTGGTGCCCCTACCTATACCCAAAATTAAAAACTCAACGGATTTCGTCCACTTCATTTTGGTGGTGCCCCCATTTTCAGTTTTTTCTTTTTATTTTTTATTTTTAGTCAGTATCTTAACTCTTAGCCACAACCACATTTACCAATTGTAAGCAAGTATATATGAATGTGCTATGTGTATATATGTTGTGGACGCTAAGTAGTGAGTACTTACCAGGAACGTTATCAGGTAAGCAAATCGTTGTCAGTCCGACGAACTTGACCCTGGCGTCTAAAGGGTCTGTCCTTGACACTTCAGGCTTGTCAGGGGCACCAAAGTCCTTCCAGGGACACCACAAACCTGTCAGGGGCACCTACGGCCTTGTAGGGGCGCCACAGGCCCGCCAGGGGCACCACAGGCCTGCCAGGAAGCAGGGGCACCACAGGTCTAGCAAGTATACACGACAGGCCTGTCAGGGGCACAACGGGCCTGTTGGGCCCATGAGCACCCCTAGGGGCAGGGGTCCTTCCAGGGGCACCGCAGGCCTGTGAGGGGCACCAGCGGCCTAGCAGGGGCACCAGTCAACACAGGCCTGCCAGGGGCACCACCGACCTCGCAGGGGTAACTTTGGCCTGTCAGGGCCCAGGGGCACCACGGGCCTGTCGAGAGGCACTTCAGGCTTTTCAGGGGCACCATAGTCCTCTCCGGGCGCAGGGGTAGCAGGGGCACCAGAGGCCTGCCAGGGGCACTACAGGCCTAGCAAGGGCACCACTGGTCTATCAGGGGCACCACGAGCCTGTCATAGCCAGGCATCTCAGGCTTGTCAAGGCCCAGAGGCACCACAGGTCTGTGAGGGGCACCAGCGACCTAGCAGGGGCACCAGTCAACACAGGTCTGCCGGGGGCGCCACAGACCTGCCAGGGGCACCACAGACCTGCCAGGGGCACCAGAGGTTTGCCAGGGGCACCACCGGCCTCGCAGGGGCACCTTGGGCCTGTCAGGGGCACCACGGGCCTGCCGAGGGGCACTTCAGACTTTTCAGGGGCACCAGTCCTCTCCGGGCGCAGGGGTACCAGCGGCCTAGCAAGGGCACCAGAGGCCTGCCAGGGGCACCACAGGCCTAACAAGGGCACCACGGGCCTGCCAGGGGCACCTCAGGCTTGTCAGGGCCCAGGGACACCACAGTCCTTCCAAGGGCACCGCAAGCCTGTCAGGGGCACCAGAGGCCTGCCAGGGGCACCACAGGCCTAGCAAGGGCACCACTGGCCTGTCAGGGGCACCTCAGGCTTGTCAGGGCCCAGGGGCACCACAGTCCTTCCAGGGGCATTACAAGCCTGTCAGGGGCACCAGAGGCCTAGCAAGGGCACCACAGGCCTGCCATGGACACCACAGGCCTGCCAGGGGCACCACCGGCCTTGCAGGGGCGCCTCAGGCCTGTCAGGGGCACCACGTGCCTGCCGGGGACACTCCAGGCTTGTCAGGGGCGTTACAGTCCTGTCAGGGCCCAGGGGCACCAGGCCCGTGGTGTCCCTGCTAGGCCTGTGGTGCCCCTGGCGGTCCTGTGGTGCCCCTGCCAGGCCCAGGACTGTGATACCCCTGATAGGCCGGTGGTGCCCCTGGCAGGTCTTTGGGCCCTCGGGCCTCAAGGGGGGGGCCATGACCCATGTGACCCCCCCCCTTGGATCCGCCCCTGTCGCGAGTAGGTAGAACAAATCTTTTAAACGTCGAGCCGATAGGCGAGACGTTTAAATGATTTTTCTACCTACGAGCAGTTTAATAATTTTATCCCGTACCGCTGATTCCTTTCGGGCGCTTAAAGGTAAAACATACATTTTATTTAAAAATACGACACATTTCAGCAGAGCCAGAGACAAAGAGAAGCAGACAGATAAAGCTTTGAAAAACGGTCCAGACAATGTGCTCGATCTGGAATTGGCAGGTTCATTGAAGCTCAAGTCGCAAATACAAATAAAAAAGAAAAAGAAAATGATGTTTCATTGCGTTTCCCTGCGCATGCTGGTGAAAATAGCGAGACAGTCAAATGGAAGAGAAGTCTACTACTGTTAACGCCAGACCCCTTGAGGCTCTAATTTTTCGCGATTATTTTTAAATGCGTGGAAGAATTTCAACCAAGCTCAGGACATGGCCGTTTCAAAACCTGCCGAAACTTTTACAATTTAGATATTTTATCGCCATTTCAATATTTCAGGCACTTCTCATTGACTCGTAATGTTAAATTTCGAGCAAGATTTTCACCCGGTGTGTAGAGGCTATCACCAGTCAGTCTTTGATACGTTATGACGTCACAACTAAGTCCCGCCTCTGTGGTCTTGGCCTGCGGCGGTTTCGGGCCGGCGCGCGGTCACTCTCGCTGTGGCGGGGAGCGGGGACGGTCGAGCGGTGCCGAAAGCCGGCGGAGTTGTGCGTAACGTCTTGGCTGACAGTGTCCAAAGAGCGACATGATGACTGAGGAGCCATAAATGCTAAATGCCCATTGCTTGTACAATGCTGATATGTTCGCTGATATTTGTTTTATTTTTTTACAAGCTGCAAATGACGGGCAGATGGCATACCTATAACTGACATAAGATTAAATATTCACCTGTATTTAAAGCCTATGGCGTTGCAGATAAAGCGATACTGGGATGTCGGATGTCACCAAGTAGCTGCCGATTTGTACATCGCTATGCAACCATCGAACAACGCAATAATAAGTTAATTGCCTTCGCTTCACATCATATGTAAGGCTCGCTCGTATTTCAAACAGATATCCTACATCGAAAATCGCATTTGTTTGGAATCGTTAACGTTTGTTCGAAGCACGTGTGAGTAGTAGGTTGAGAAGTGATGGTCCTCTTGGTCCTATAGGTATACAAGAGTCAACAAGAGCCTGACACTTGTTTGACCGTCTGCTGCAATTGATTCATAGCACGTGAAGCGTCAGCGAAATTCATAATCCTTTACAGATGGCAGGGGTGTCGTTTTGACAGAGGTCGCTGATGGGCATGGGTCAATGCCGCAGTCGTGGGCGGAGCCTAATGTCATATGACGTATGAAAGCCTCTATCCAGGATGGAAAAACAGTTAACATTACGAGTCAATGACAAGTGCCACAAATATTTAAGTGACAACAAAATGTATTTGAAGAAAAAGTTTCGGCAGGTCTTGAAACAGCTCCTTCCTAAATATGGTTGAAATTATTCCACGCATTTAAAAATAATCGCGAAAAATTAGGGTCTCAAGGGGTCTGGCGTTAACAGTAGACGTTTAACAATTTGTTAATCGTCACTAGACGTTTAACAAATGATCCAGGACAACGATCCTGCGCACATGAGTGGGGTGACGATAAGCGAAGCGGTGAGCTGTGGCTTTGAGTTGAAGTCGTGCCCACTTTTTTCTCCGTACCTTGCACCCTCTGGTTGCCACCTCTTCCCAACATGAGAAAATCGCTTAGCAGTGGCAACTTTGCTGACAGCAGGGAGACGAAATCAGCCGTCTTGGACGCGCCAGATGTGTCCAAGACCCACTTGGTTATTGAGGCCCTGAGGGCTCTCGCGAAGCGCTGCGCGAAATGTGTTTGCCCTAACGGTGATTATTTGAAAAAATGAACATTTTTGGTCTAATAAGTCGATGCCGTATCTATGCTTCTTTCTTCATGGTCGGGCCCTGAACTTTGTGACCGCTCTCCGTATGCACTAGCATGCTGACACTTGACATTTAATACATTTCATTTAATAAATTACGTCACATCAATCATTATACGCGTAAAATGTTTTTAATATAACCCGCGCCGGGCCGGGGGGGGGTGTTTGAACACCCCCCTTGCAGTTTTTCGCAGATATCTCAAAAACGGCGGCGCCGTTTTTGGCACACCTGTTCGTGCATCTTTTCCGCACATGTTGTGAAAATTTCAGACCCAGGTCACCTTAGGTCAGGTCACCAGGTCACGCCAAGTGACCTCACCTCAGAAAAAATAAGAATGCTCGTCATAGCTACACCGACTGAACGATTGCCTTGAAACTTTCAGCGATTGATTAGAGCAACACTATCTATAAAATGTATATCTCGGAATTTTGATATCGGTGACCTAAGGTCAGGTCAATTTTACGGCCTCTCCATTATACATAAGTCAATGGGAGAAAATTGAAAAGCGTCTGTTTTGCACGAACGCTATTCTAGACACTCTCAAACATCGAGATGTAGGTAAAATAGACACACTGAACCAGAAAATGGCAACTGTGACCCCTCGTTATGTCCCCGAGGTCATCTCAGGTCACGAACAGAATCTAACAGTTTTTCGATGATAACTTCTGATAGAGGAGCGCTAGAGCGCTAAAAACGCCTTAGATGTGTTCGGTTCGACGTTGCGGATCGGCTGATATGCAACATGACCTTTTCCGGTCAGGTCATGACCTTGACCTGAGGTCAAATTTTCAAGTTGACCTTTCAAGGTCAAATTATAGTTCATTCGACGCGTCTCGACGAGAGGAACACGATGCTGGCAAAAGTAATGTCATAGCTCTTTTGAGTCAAAAGTTATTGCCGAAAAACCGTTTTTCGTAAAAACGGCTATTTTTGGAGTTTTTGCCCTCTGGAGGCTAAACTGTTGGCCTGAGGTCAAATCTGAGAACATTACTCAGAAAGGTCTGTAAAAGGGCTATCGAATGCGCTTTTTTGCGGCGCTGTAGCTCTATCGGTTCCCGACATAGCCGTTGGGAGTTTCCAAAATGTTGAAATAGTCAACATTTAACCTTTGGTGACCTCTGGTGACCTGACCTTTGACCTGACCCAAAAAATGACCGAAGCGTTTTCGTCCTTATATTTGACGTTCTTTCGATTGCCGCTTACCGCGTGTCGCTACGTGGCCCAGGAGCCGAGTTAGAAGGGGGGTGTTCAAACACCCCCCCCCCCCCGCGGCCCGGCGCGGAATCTCAGAGCACCGGCCCGGCGCGGGATAATTTATTATTTGTTTCAGTTTGCGGCCTGGGGGCCAGCAAGACTTTTTAAAGTATGATAATAGGTTTGACTACAATTTCAAATGTCATTGTTTGAAATTTAATTGTTTATTGGGATTTTTTTGGGACTTTAATTGTTAACCTAAATTGTTTATTGGGTTTATTGGGACCTTTAGGACTTGAGTCCATTCACCATACTGTTGAATCTTGAGTCGACTCAGCATTTGTGCCATTTTCTTCGAGTCATGAATTGAATCGAGTCATGATGTTGAAGCCCACTTTGTGTCATGAGTCGAGTCGATTCCAGTTTGCGACTTCCAAACGTGAATCGACTGATCCACATTTCAAGTGGTACCAATGTCTGTCTGCCTGCGGCCTTACCAGCGCGCCCGTCGGCGCCGGCGACGGTGGCGAGCAGGCGCAGCAGCGCCGCCGGCAGCGCGCCGCCGGCGGCCCTCTCACAGATCAGCTGCACCTCACTGGTGACCGGTGGCGCGGCGGCTCCCGCCTCGCCCTCCACCTGCCGGAGGCACAACACTCACAGCTGGAGCAGCACGGCCGTCGGACATATCAGTCTGAAAATGTAATACAAAAGGAAAAAACGATTGGAAAGAAAAGAAGAAGGGAGCTTACCAAAAAACAAGACGCCTTTATAGGGGGTCACAAACGAGCACGCACGATAGCGAGCCCTGCACGTGCGTAAGTGTAACGGAATGCCTCCAACTGACTAATGCAAGGTACCCTACAAAATCGTCCAATTTGAGCGTCATGTGCCCAGCCATTCTTGTTATGTGGAAGCGGCATCTTGCACGTGCGCACGTGCTAAACGAGTATCAACTGACTCATGGCTAGTATGGTAAGGTATTCTTTTCTCAGACTCAGACTCAGACGTGTATTAAGGAAATCCACTAAAAGCGGCTATTACATCCTCTCGTCAAAAATTAAAACGGTGGTTTCAAAGTCAAGATAAAGAGAGACAAGCATCACAATCACACTCGCATACATCATAGTCAAGATAATACAAGAAACATAGATACAGACAATACCAGCACACATACACACCAGATGGTTAGCTCAACTCAGTCAGGTTGGATCCGTCAGCAGCCGCCTGAGGCGGTGCTTAAAAACAGGCACCGGGAGCCCGAGCAAATCGGGTGGCAGGCGGTTGTAAAGAACCGGACCACGGCTGATGAAGCGCCTCTTGCCTGCTTCGGCTCTACTATGGACGTCAAACCCCTTGAGACCCCACTTTTTTGCGATAATTTTTAAATGCGTCACTTCTCGTTGACAATATTCTGGCAATGTGCGTTTCAGAACCTGCCGAAACTTTTATTACTAAGGTATTTTGACGCCAAACGATTATGAAAGGTACTTCTCATTCACTCGTAATGTTAAATTTCACGGAACGAATCTGCTGTTTGGGTAGAGGCTACGCGCTCATGGGGCGGAGCCACGTAATGACGCCAGCGCTAAGCTCCGCCCTACCCCTCCGGCGCTCCTTGCCCGGCGACCGGTCACTCGCGTCTCTCGCTCCATTCAGGCTTGATGGTGGGCGGTAGCTGGTAGCGGTAGCGGGCGCTGGTAGATGATATTAAGAGCAGATGGCGCTGGTGGCGGGGCTCGAGTGTGGCCGAGCGCAAGCCTCTGCCCGGGCCTGAATTGACCTTAGCATTACGAGTGAATGAGAAGTACCGTTCATAATCGTTTGGCGTCAAAATACCTTAGTAATAAAAGTTTCGGCAGGTTCTGAAACACACATTGCCAGAATATTGTCAACGAGAGTTGACGCATTTAAAAATTATCGCAAAAAAGTGGGGTCTCAAGGGGTTTGACGTCCATAGTAGATCGGAGCACATATAGTGAGTGGTCCTGTCGGGTCACCCTAGCTTGCGCTCCTAGTGAGCTCCTAGCGGCAGCCACGGTTGACAAACAGGCGGCTAACACCTCGGGCTCACCGAAGCGCAGCAGTTTGTGCACCATGCACAGTGTGCCATGCACCACAAGGTTCTCCGCGCTGAGCCAACGCAGCTTCTCAAGCAGGTCCGACACGTGATCATACTTTTTGCGTCCGAAAATGATTTTTGCCCCATAATTTAGAGTCTTCTGAATGAGTGCAAGGTTCTTCTTCGAACCGTTGCCATAGACAGTGATACAGTATCGAAGCTGCGAGAGAACCAAGGCGTTGACCAGCACGGAGATGACGGACGGAGGCAGGCGCCCCCTGAGATGTGACAGGCCACTGAGAATGCCGAAACAGCGCCGGGTGACGGCAGAGACGTGAGTGTTCCAGGTGAGGTTGCGATCGAACGTCAGGCCGAGATTTTGTGCTTCCGAAACGGGAATGATAACGTGATCGCGAAATTTTACCGTAACATTTGGGGCATTGCGCAAATTTTGAGCGCTACCCAGCAGCATCAGTTGAGTTTTCCCGGCATTGACTTTTAAGCCGTTGGCACGGAACCAGAGGTCAAGAGAAGCTAGCGTCTGTTCCATCCGGTATAATACGTTATGAATTTGACTTTTTTCCACTGACCAAAATTTGGGTGTCGTCTGCATATTGAACTACGACTGCATCCTCGGCGAACAAGCTAAGGTCGTTGGCAAAAATGCAATAGAGAAGAGGGCCGAGGGCGGAACCCTTGGAAAACACCGATGCTGTTGGGGAGCGGAGATGAAGTAGTTCTTCCACCCAGAGCGTCAGTGAGGCTGACACTTTGGGTGTGGCCGTGAAGATATGCCGAAAACCAAGCTGTATCGATACCATGAAGCTGCAATTTAGTCAATAATTTATCGTGGTCTATCACATCAAAACATTTGCTCAAATCCAGCAGGCAGAGAAGGGATAGCTCTCCACGGTCGGTAGCGGATAGGATGTGATCGGATATGGATATCAGCGCGGTTTCAGTCGAGTGACGAGGCCGAAAACCGTGCTGAGTGGGGGAGAGGAGATGGTTGTTGGATAGGTGACTGTAGAGCTGTTGATGTACGGCTTTCTCTACAATTTTGGATATAATAGGACGATAGAGATTGGCCGGAAATTTGATGGATCTGAAGGATCACCGGTTTTCTGAGTCCAACGATGCCTTTTTTAAAGAAAAATTGACTGCTAGGGCCTCCCAAAACGCCTTGAAGAGGACCAATCACCATGTTACGCCCGGCGACCGGCCGGTGTCAA
Organism: Amphibalanus amphitrite; assembly: GCF_019059575.1. Lineage (NCBI taxonomy): Eukaryota > Metazoa > Arthropoda > Thecostraca > Balanomorpha > Balanidae > Amphibalanus > Amphibalanus amphitrite. The sequence continues at coordinate 113,653 of NW_024882907.1, forward strand.
TAAGGGCGAGAATTCGACGCCGCGCGCCGGCGGCAGCGCCTTATCGGCCCCGCGCGCCAGGACATCTGCCGGGCGGCCGGCTGGGCGGTGGGAAGTTATGAGTGCGTGGTCTTATTTCACACGATCGGGGTGCTTTATCTCATGGTGTCGGGGCGGAAAGTTTCAGTACAGCAAGTCAAACAGAACTAAGAAAAGACTCAATACTTCCGGGCGGTTCACTAGGACCTTTCTGTTTTGAGAATACAGCTGTATTATTAATGTGCCGTATTTCCTTCTCTGTCCAGCTTTGGTGGTCTTTAGAAAACTTCCACCGACAATCCTGCTGTTTATTCGTGAATATGGGTTAACTCAAAGGTTTGTTTGACTTTATTTTCGAATTTTCACAGATTTATGTGCAAATCGTGATATCTTAGATTGGGTACCCGACCACCGTAAGCTATTTTGCCAGTTTTCGGGTCGACTGGCGTCGTTTTGTCGCCGACATGGTGACCACCCATCGGCGACTGAATCCAGCCCCCGTTCACGAGCTTCAGAATTCCTTTACCGTGACGTCATCACGGCGTAAGAATTTCCCTTCACCCATAGCAATGCATGCAAATCATGGTGTGTTTCAGGCAGGCTAAGGAGAAATCCAAGGCCTATATGTGTTCAAAAGACATACCACTAAGCCAATGGATTCGTCTCATTACGATAAATGGGGTTGAAATCGAAACATTCGGCCTATATTTAACTAAAATGGGCCAATCAAATGGTCCCTGCAACTCATAATGAAGGATTTCCTCTGCGTTAAAAAATTTGTTTCCATTGATTTTTATCAGCCACAGGGGAAATCCTTCATAATTGCTACCAGATTACTACCAAATTCCCTCGCATTTCTGTTGCGCATTGCCTCACAAATAAGAGTTTTATGAAGTTAATACTAATTTAATTGTCATATTTTGACTGATTTTGGCGATCCTTAATTATTTCAACGCAGCATGGATCAGATAGATCTCATAGTTTGCTGAAGAATATGGCTTTTGCTTGGTTATTTTCAAGCTATATGTGATTTAGTGCGCCGTGAACGTAGCATTATGCAAATTATATCAACTTTAAATATTGAATCAACTTTTGAAGTGAAGTTCACATGAAAAACCAAAAGTTCAAGCATAATAATTGTTTAAACATAATGATGCAACATGTGTCTCCCAGATGGAACTTATATTTCAATTGAAAACTGAAAATGGAAAACAGAAGATGGATCTGCGGAGTTACCATGAGATCACAAGGTGCTCTTGATTGCTGGTAGTTGAAGATGTTGAGAGAACTTGTGAATCTGCATACCAGTCCTGACTTGCTTGATTGTTCAAAACTATTTTAATTCTCATAATTTTGTAATGTGTAGTGACTGTAAACACTGCGCAGCACATAGAAATGTGCAGGTGGCTGGTAGGTGGGTTAAACTTAGGAGGTGCGAATTTGGATGTCAGTTACAAAATTAATGGTTATGCCTTGTAGAGCAAGCTCTGCTGTTACTTTTGTCTTTTTATAATTGTCTTTTTATAATTGTAACCTACAATGCTGTTAGTTTCATTTTTATTCAAATGCTCAACCAGAATTTGCACTTGTTCATGCATGAATGGCAAAGTTTGGGGTGTTTATTCAACCCTGACTGCTTAAGTTTTTCAAAGGCACATGACACAGCATGGCTAGATCCCGCTAACTTTGGCCTTACATGAGCCTTATGGACCTCCAGTACAAGTTTGTCCATCGACGGACAATCGTCCCAGACTCCAGATGATTCTTTTGAGTTGGCCTTTTAGCCAGTTTTTTTTTTTCGCCGAGTGCTCGGAATTTTCAGGTGCCTTCTACATGACGATCTTGGCAACCGTTGAAATGCAGAAGGGCAGCCCGGGGGGGGGGGGAGGGGACGGATCGGCCGACTAAAAACCCGATATTAGGTATTGTTACCGTACTTTTTGACTCGAATAAGAATCAGCGGCGTGAAGCGCCTCAAAAATATTACAGCCAATTGGCAAAACAGCTCCAAAACACCTTGATTTTGCAGCCCGTGTAACAAGTTCGATGCCAGAACACCTAAGGTCTGGTCACCAAGTCAAGTAACTCTGCCTCTAAAAAAATTGTTGTCCTTTAACCGTATAACTTATTTCCTAGAAGTTTGAAATTTTGTGTCGTGCAACTGCATGACTGCGGGGTCGGAGCCAGACCTTGGCAACTCGTCAGCTTCACTTGACAGCTCTGGCCAGAGTCGGAGCTGGAGTCACCGAACTCATTTGTACTTCGACTCCGAAGTCAGAGTCGACATTTTCTGGCTTGAAGTCATGCTCTTAACCCTCGCCCTGGCAGGGCATTTTTCATAACACGGCCTGGCAGGGGGGGGGTCGATGCGACCCCCCCCCCCTCGCGATTGGCTCCTATGGCACCTAGAAACACCAAATTTGGTAGGTAGGTGGGCCCCCTGGAGTTCTCGCCCCTGTGCAAATTTGGTTGCTTTAGTTCAATATTTAGGGGGTTTTGGGGGTATAAATGTATAAATTTCGCTAAAAACAGGTCAAAAGTTTTTCGCTTATAACTTTTGATCTAATTAAGATAGGGCAAAAAGAAAAGCACCAGTGAACTCAGCACGTCAAGGTGCGTCGAATGATATACTTTTTAGCTTGCTAAAGTGTACTTAAAGTTTTTCTTAATTTTTAAGTAAACTTTAATTAATTAATTAAGTTCAAGTTAACCAAATTGCATCATATCGCATATCATTCGATTCGGCTGATCACCAGGAACACAATGACACCATCTTTTAAGCTCTAGCGTCATTATGTGCCAAGTTATTGGCAAAAACGTCATTTGACCTCAGTTGACCTCATTTGACCTGACCCATGGATAAGTACACCAAACAAAGAAGCACCAAGTGACCTGCTGTTAAGTTCTGTGGTTTCAAAGCACAAAAGTGATAGAACGAAGCGGATATCTCCAGTATTTTCCGAATTTAGTATTTTCCCATAGGCTTAACATTACGACGTAATGACCTCTAACTGACCTCAGGTCAGTGACCTCAAAAAACCCGAACTATATGTTATACAAGTTGGTGAACTTAGCACATCGTGAACGTTTGAAGGAAATCAGTCCAAAACTGTGAGTTGGACAGGTGCAAAAAGAAAATTGAAATTTGACCGTGAACTTGTACCGGTTTTTCTGACCTGGTGACCTGACCCAAGGTCACCCGGACCTGAAATTTTCAGGTCATATGTAAAAAGGTTGCCCCATAGGCTGTGCCAAAGCGCCGCCGTTTTTTACGCTATCTTCGAAAAACCTTAGGGGGGTCGCATCGACCCCCCCCCCCCCCCTGCCAGGGCGAGGGCTAAGTCTTAACTGGTTAGTCGAAATATATGAAGCCGTTTTAGCCAGTCGTTTACAGTACACGTGGAATTCGTGGATGACGATATAAGAATTAGCAGTTTCCAAAGGACGGGGGGACAGGGGGGATAAGAGGTGGAGGTTTTGTTGGCCGTTGTGACTGGTGGACGGTGGCTGTATATAGGGGCAGACCAATATAGGCCGACACTGAGTATTAAAACCTCCTGGACTCTCTCATACCACACACCATTCCGTCATTTCTATCCTCAGCACAGTCAAATCCCTCTCCTCCACGCCTCAACCCCTTGTTCCGGGCTGCATGGGCAACATTATCCCATGCGGGAACCCCCGATAAGAGCACACCCGTAACCGGGTGCGGTGAGTGCTTAGGGGCTGGTCGGCCTGCCCTCTGGACGGGCTCAGCCCCGGCGACTCACCAGGGTGCTCGCCCAGACCAATCCCCCCCCCCCCCAATTCCTATCATCCTCCCGGCTCCGAAATGGTCTCGTCAGACCGAAAAGGCCTAACCCAATAAAACAAATCCCAGATCGTGGCGAGGTCCTCTCACACCAGCATCAGGTCCTGACCATGGGTGGAGCTTTTCCAGGGAAGTTGGTGGGACAAAAAGTCGTCAAACCCACAATGTCCGATTATAAAGTTGAATAGAATGCCACACTGAATCAATTCCTATCATTACGGACATAATATTTTACATTTAACAGACATCCAAAGCTCTTCAATGCGAAAAATTACTTTGCAAAGCAACAAAGTCTTAGAAATCAGCCAAAGTTGGTGGGGCAAAATACCAAGTTGGTGGGGCAGCCGCCCCGCCAACTGTATAGGAAGCACCGCCCCTGAGGTCCTCTAAGGCCATGGTGAATTGGTGAGCCCCTTCGGCTGTCGTTTTGCGTAGCACGGGAGGATGACTGTAAGTGGGGGTCTTGCTTGAGTATTGTGAATACTCTAAAATGTGTGGCTTATTGTAGCTGTCACCCCACCCAGAGGACCGAACTACAGCCCTGGGTAGGTGTACCCAAGGGTGTACTTACCTGAGCCGCTGAAGTGCCTGAGTTCTCAATTGTACGGTCGAACTGACCAGCATCAGTATTCTTTTAACCCTCGCCCGCACATGCCATTTTCCAATCCTAGAACGCACATGGGGGGGGGGGGGGGTTGCCACCCCCCCCCCGCGCCATTTCGTTCCTGTTGGAGATAGAGCTTCGCGGTATAGACCAAAAAGATTCTTTGGGAAGAGACGAATCCAATGATACCCAGTTTTACCTTCTCAGGTCAGTCATTGACCTTCCAGGTCAGGTCAAACTAAAAAATGTTGCTGTTTTGGGTCACCGATGGATATCAAGTGCGCTGCTTAGCATATACCGATGACGATGCCGTTTTCTGGTGCCAAGCCAGCTAGAACCTCTTTGTAACACTACCCGACCAGATTTTTGCTGCTGAGGTCATTTCAGGTCAAGTTAGGTCAAGGTCAAATATATGTGTTTGTATGTCTGTGTGTGTCTGTGTGTATACTGATGTGTGCACCGTGTGTTTATGTGTCCATATTACATGAAATCATGATCTGAGAAGCTTTTACCAAAAATGCAGTCAAAAAACTTCACGAAAAGTAAATTACGCTTGCCTAAAACGCAATTATTTTAGATGACCTAGGTTGACCTTGACCCTGACCTTGACATCTGTACATCGTCGAACAACATGTTCCATGATAGGTGGGAGGTAAGACTGGCAAAACAGGCCGAAATCAAGGTGTCAAAAGCTCACAAAGCCCATAGCCAACGAAAGATGTTGAGAATTGGTCATTTGGGTCATGACATGACCTGAAAAATAAGGTCATCTCCGAAATCAAAAACCACAGAAATTTGAAATTTTCAGTGGACATCAAGAAAGGATAGAGGAGCAGCTATACGAAAAATCAATCATGAATTGCGCGCTGCATCCCACAAACCAGTCTCTTGCGGTGCGCCAAATTTGGGCGCAATCTTCCCGGCCGTTGTTGAGATGTGGATTGGAAGCTTTGGTGAGCAGGTGAGCGGCCTCACCTGTTGGCGGTCGAGCAGCGATCGTATCAGCCGCACCACTTGGACGGCGCCGTGGCTGTGGCTGCGCAGCACAGTGGAGGCCAGCGCGGCGGCTGCGCACCGCGCTGGCAGCGACACCCGGGCGCTGGCCAGACGGGCGGCCAGCGCGGCCAGCGCGGCGCGGCGCACCCCCGGCGACAGGCCGGCCAGCAGCGCGGCCAGCTGCCGCAGCGCCGCCGCCGTGTACTCCCAGTGCGAGACGGCCGCCGCCTCGGCCAGCGCGGCCGCCGCCTCTGTCAGGAGGACATCACCAAAACGGCGTCAGACAGACACACAGAGACCGACCGCCGCACTGCGGCGAGACTTTATCCATCCTACCACGATTTGATTCGTATCGCACACTACGCTACATTTACTAACTTTATTTAGCCTTCAAATGGTTGGGCTAAGGGTGTTTGATCCCAGACAACATGGCTGGCTCCCCTGTTCCACCCCACCCCTCCTCATGGACTTAGCGCTGAGTCGTTTTCGGCACTAGTAATGCATCGTGGGCGTGGAAGCGTTCAAAAAGTGGATCGGAGCTACAATCGCTTTAGAAATAGATATTTCTTCATGCCTAACTCAATCATCAAGAGGCATTTCGGGTTTAACCTTTGCACTTAATTATCCTTGCACTTAAAGGGGAGGGGATCGCACAGATTCTCCGCCCTCGATTTTTTGCTACTTGCGTTCGCTGAATCAATCAATGATTCACTTTGGCTTTGAGTTTACTAGTAGGATCTAACTAGAGCCGGCAGCGCTCTTGCGTTGCCTTGGGCCAGAATTGGAGGAACGGAACTGAGGGCACACACCGGGCAAAACCACCGAAACTCAGACTGAGCTCGGACTGAACCTGAAACCAACCGAAACATCCCACAAATGCTTGGAAGCACGCGAGATTGGTGTGGATATCTACCTACAGTAAGATATGAATTAACCCGCGCCCTGGTGGGGTCTGTTTATAACGCGACCTGGGCCTCGTTTCATAAAACTCTGCCGTAACTTACACCTTTCCGTAATTCACACCCTTTCAAACTACGGAGCGCAAATGAAGCGGTTTCACAAAGCCACAACTGGCATTGTTTACAGCTCCGTAACTAAGCACATTTGCGTAGTTGCCGTAATTTATCAAGCGTCCTACAAATTACAATTTCGTGTCAACACTTATTTTTTACAAGAAATTATAAAACAATTATGTTGAATTTTTATCTTAAAAATTATTTATGAAAAAAACAAAATTGATATTGATGACCATCCTTTATTAAATCAATATATTGAAAACAGCAGAAAGCCAGCTAAGCAGAAGTGCCTTACTACGAAAGTGGCGCGGCGCGGCGAATAAACAAAATTCCGATAGCTGCCACAAAAAGCGACTGGTACAGAAGACTTGCAGTTTCTTTTTCTCATTTTGGCTATTCTTTCTTCCTCACCGGGCTCAACATTATAAAATATATTAAAAATTAGCTTCAAATCTTCACATTAATTCAAATTCACGCAACATTTCTGTGCGTAGTTTACACCACTGATATCAAGAACTTGATCAAATATTTGGCGTTAATCACGTCGTTTTATGAAACCCAAATGGCATCAATTGGTCCGGATTCGAGCATTTGCCGTAAATGAAGCTCAGTAATTTCGATGGCGTGAATTACTCCGGTCTCCGGCTTTATGAAACCGAATTGGCATCAAATACGCCAAATCTGGCATAATTGACGGAACGCCGTAAGTAATTCCTTTTATGAAACGAGGCCCTGGTGCGGGGGGGGTATTTTTTGCCCCACCCCTCATATCTCCGAAACTACTGGACGGATCCGTAAAATTCAAACGGCGCTCGAAAGGCCCGTCAAATTTGTCGAGGGAAAGTAAAATTGCATTGACCTCGGGGTCACCGATGACGTCACAGGCCAGGTCAAAGATGAAATGTTTCACTGTTCGCGGGTCTTCTAGCGAAATCGCTATAACACCGAGGAAAACGCATTTTGTCGAGAATCAGCGATAGGGCGTCAGTTGCCTAGTACAGGGTGTCTCAAAAGTTCGTTGACAGGTGGGGCATTCCACGATAGATCGTACCAGGCCCGTCACCCTCATCTCTCAGATTTGAATGAAAATTGGTACAAGGGGTAATCATAGGCTCCAAAAACACCTGCCAAAATATCAGACTTCTCAGATGAAAACTTTTTGAGCTACATTGCATAATACTTTCTTAACTTCAGATTGTAAGGGTGAGTTTGATGAGCTATAACTCAAAAACGAGCTAAGCAAGCAACAAACGGTAAACAGCTTTGAATTAACGATGAATCAAAGATAAATACAGTATTTTTAAAATTGGAAAGAAAAGCTTTACATATTGATAAAAGTCGTAGTATTTTTTTTAAATTGTCTATAATGACCCTTGGGACCAAAATTTTTGCCATTTTTATTTCTTCAAAATAAACCTCAGGTCCTTTAAAATCGACATGCAAAAAATTAGAAAGGTGTTCTTTCTATAAGTTCCTCATTTAAATGTATACAAAATGGGTTTCCGGGGGGTCGATACGACCCCAGCTCGCCGTTTCGCCTCTAATGGAGCTAGAACCTTGCGGAAAAAACGAGCATGTGCGCCGTTACAAGATGCATCGAATGATACCAAATTTTAAGGTCTCGGGTTCATTGGTGACCCCTGAGGTCATTTCAAGTGACCCAAAATTACGGGTCCGGTTTTTGATAGATAACTTCGCAACAAATGGTCGCAGAGCCGCGATTTTAGCATCTTAGTGTCTGCCTAGCTCCGGCGCGTCGAATGGTATACTGTTTGTTCTGGTGAAGTCAGCTTAAGTCGCTGACCTCGGGTAAGCACACTGCCGTGTATTTGGCTCCGCGCCCCGACCGGGCGGCCCAGCCGGCAGCTGGCCCCCGGGCATCACGTGACCGCCCCGAGTCCACGGCAAAGCCAACCAGCGCGGCGCTGGACAAACAGCGCCGCTACAGAGATGGTTAACAGTAGGGTCAGGCCACGAAGCTGGGTGAATGAGATCATTTTGCACATCATTCGATTCGCAAGGTCTTCCCGAGTCCATTGGTAGCCTTCCCGTCTCTCTAGCTCAATTTGATCGAGAGTTATTGACGAAAAACTCTTATGACCCTAGTGACGTACGAATGACGTCACGCAAGGTCAACAACGCAAAAGTGAGGCAAAAATGACTTCAATTGAACTTTCAGTAACCAGTGATGTCACTAGGCAGCTTTACCACACCATTTGTAGGCTCTCTTCCAAAATCACAATTCGAGACCATTACGGTGACGCAAAATAAGTACATTTATAGAAAGAACACCTTCCTAATTTTTTGCATACTACTTAAAAATGATCCAAAAATGTTTTTAAGCAAATAAAAATTCGAAAAAATTTGGTCCCAAAGGCATAAAAATGCAAATGAAAGGAAACTCGGTGTTATATATAAAAAATAGTATATATTTCAAAATTTTAAAAATGCATATTATTCTTTGTTTCAATGCAAGTTCAATGCCGTATAGCATTTGGCATTTGGATTATCCGTCTTAGAGTTACAGCCCGCCAAACTTGGGGCTGCAACGCAAGATCCAAAACATGTTATACACTATAACTCAAGAACCACTCGTCTGATAAGCCTGAAATTGTTACAGGAGGATTCAGAGCCCCTGATTACCCCTTAGACCAATTATCGTTAAAATCCGAGAGATGAGGGTGTCAAATTGGAAAAAAGTGGTACGATCTATCGTGGAATGCCCCAGGTACCAGCCATGCTATGATGCTGTTTTGTCAATAATCCCAAATCAACAAGAAATTAACAGCCGAAATTTTGCATGGTCATTGGTAACAACCTTCCTTTAGCAGTTTCATTGTTTTCAAGCGCATTCGACCCTTCATGAGCTCACAAAAAGGGTTCACCTGTGACCATGTATCAGGCATGAAAATGAAGGTCGCAAAATCGGGTCGGCTGAGAAACTCTCTGCTTCAGGAGTAATGGGAATGGTTAGGTCGGAAATGACACATGGTACAGTGCCGGCGAGAATGAGTACAACATGATGATCATCTAATAAAAACGGTGGCTAAATTTTTTGAAGGACGAAACCATGCGAGACTAACAGCGCTTTGAACGACCCTTGTACGGGAGCAGAGTCGTGCTCCGGAAAGCAGCTGAGAATGCAGTCCTAACTATTGAAACCTGACTAGAAGCTCACAGACAGAGGTTACCCAGTTTCAAAAATTGCAGGTCATAATAAAATAAAGACAAAATGTCATTTAAAATTGTTTATAATACCTATACGCTAAATTTTTGGGGAAAATAACACGAAAATCGTCAATGCCGAGGACAAGTGACCCTCCAAAAGTGTCAATTAATGTAAAGTTTTATCTTACGAAGTTTCAAGAGGCAGATCTGGAGCAAATGGCTTTCTTTTACACACAAAATCCGGACAAAACCGCACGATGGACAGGACTCGGCCGTTTACAAAGCAGAACCTCTCCTGAGGAAAACAATCCGGAACCCAGCGAAGGTCTTGGCATGGGGAATGACGAGCGTTTGGGTTTTGCAAAATTTGCAAAATGTGTCTAAGAAACAGATGGCCGACACGCATTCTGCTACGATATGCTGCGAAAAATTTGCCCTGGCACTTCCCATTTGTTCAGGAATGGGGTTGTTTTGAAAAGGAAAATGGTGCTTCGGAGGTCGGCGCCAGTCATTCATGAAGGAGTTAGCGCCAGAGAAAACCTACAAAATACTCACGGATGGTGTCGATGCAAGCTGTCGGCTTTTAGGGAGAAGCGGATGTTGCCGGGGAGCTCGTCAAACCTAAATCCGACGCAGAAGCTGCAGGGGATTCCCCTACAAGAGCTTAAAAGCTGGTAACCTTTTATCAGCCTCAGGCAGCTGACGGAGCGACGAAAATCGGTATGGGCAAATATTTTTGGAGATAAAGCAAACGGTTTGGTTTTCAACCCTCTGAATCAGTTGTCAAAGCATGCATATTTGTCTAGTGTACACACAGACACCAAAACCTTAGATTTTTGGCCGGTTCTTATATGCTTTATTGGCATGATGGAAAATGTGTTAACGAACTTTTGAGACACCCTTTACATATCTTGCTATTTGAGGTCACTGACAATATCAGGTCAGGTCACAGGTCAGGTCACAGGTCAGGTCACCAAGGGTCAGCACAGGAACCCAGTTTTACTAAGGTTGTGCGATGCATGTTTTATGGCCAATTTTTCATTTCCAACTCAATGGTGTTGGTTATAAGACCATCAAGTACGGCTTAGTTCACTTTCTAGTTTCTGGTGAAGGTCAGGTCAAGGTCTGGTCAAAAAAGGTCAAATTTTAAAGTTGAGAGCTTTGCAAAAAATTGATATTGATTCGATGCAGCTCGTCACGGGGAGTCTAATGGTGGTCTTTGTTTTGCGCTACAATGGTTAAAAATTGAGTTTAAAAATTTGACGTCATCAATTTTGAACAGTTTTTTCCTTAACTTGGCCAAAAAAAGAGGTATCGATGTCAAATTTGGTATGTGGATAGAAGGTGGTAAGGACTATCACATATATCCCGGTTTTTTTCGAAATTCAAAAAACTTTTTGGGTTTTTCGGCAATTATATTACAAAAATTGATTTTTTTGGGGTCAAAATCAAAAAATTTCAAAAATCCGAGATATCAGTTTTGTAGCCCTGTCAATTCTACAGCTTTCGTGTCTTATCATTTTTCTGTATTTGCAAAGCTATAGGCCTGACAGCTCTTCCCGCGAAACCCTTTTTTGGGTCAAAAACGGAAGAACATGACGTCACTCTGACGTCATTTCCGGCCAACCTATCATAGCCTTTGAAAAAAAATGTTTGGTCAAAATGTATAAAATTGATGTCCGGGAGGGTACTGAAAGTTTGGTGACGATCGGCGCAGCAGTTCTGGAGATATTACGAAAAGTCTGGAGGGGGGCAAAAATAGCCCCCCCCCACCAGGGCGCGGGTTAACTGCACGTGCATAGTTCATGTTCCAGGCACTCCAGTGCGCCCCCCCCCCCTGCCCTGCCAGGGCGAGAGTAAATAATTTCGAGCACAGCTCTTCATCATAATACAAAGCTTAAAATGCCACGATAAATATTCAACCTTTGACTGCATAACTCATTGCAAAAATATTTCATGGCAAACATTTCCGCGCGCATATTCTCGAGAAAATAGTACAGTCGTGTACAGGTTGATGGTCCGCTACTCCAGGGGCGGATCCAGGAAAACTCCAAGGGGAGGGTCATGAATCGAAGTGGTGCCCCTACCTATACCCAAAATTAAAAACTCAACGGATTTCGTCCACTTCATTTTGGTGGTGCCCCCATTTTCAGTTTTTCATTTTTTTTTTAAATTTTTAGTCAGTATCTTAACTATTAGCCACAACCACATTTACCAATTGTAAGCAAGTATATATGAATGTGCTATGTGTATATATGTTGTGGACGCTGAGTAGTGAGTACTTACCAGGAACGTTATCAGGTAAGCAAATCGTTGTCAGTCCGACGAACTTGACCCTGGCGTCTAAAGGGTCTGTCCTTGACACTTCAGGCTTGTCAGGGGCACCAAAGTCCTTCCAGGGACACCACAAACCTGTCAGGGGCACCTACGGCCTTGTAGGGGCGCCACAGGCCCGCCAGGGGCACCACAGGCCTGCCATGAAGCAGGGGCACCACAGGTCTAGCAAGTATACACGACAGGCCTGTCAGGGGCACAACGGGTCTGTCGGGCCCATGAGCACCCCTAGGGGCAGGGGCACCACAGTCCTTCCAGGGGCACCGCAGGCCTGTGAGGGGCACCAGCGGCCTAGCAGGGGCACCAGTCAACACAGGCCTGCCAGGGGCACCACAGACCTGCCAGGGGCACCAGAGGCCTGCCAGGAGCACCACCGACCTCGCAGGGGTAACTTGGGCCTGTCAGGGCCCAGGGGCACCACGGGCCTGTCGAGAGGCACTTCAGGCTTTTCAGGGGCACCATAGTCCTCTCCGGGCGCAGGGGTAGCAGGGGCACCAGAGGCCTGCCAGGGGCACTACAGGGGCCTAGCAAGGGCACCACTGGTCTATCAGGGGCACCACGAGCCTGTCATAGCCAGGCATCTCAGGCTTGTCAAGGCCCAGGGGCACCACAGGTCTGTGAGGGGCACCAGCGACCTAGCAGGGGCACCAGTCAACACAGGTCTGCCAGGGGCGCCACAGACCTGCCAGGGGCACCACAGACCTGCCAGGGGCACCAGAGGTCTGCCAGGGGCACCACCGGCCTCGCAGGGGCACCTTGGGCCTGTCAGGGGCACCACGGGCCTGCCGAGGGGCACTTCAGACTTTTCAGGGACACCAGTCCTCTCCGGGCGCAGTGGTACCAGCGGCTTAGCAAGGGCACCAGCGGCCTAGCAAGGGCACCAGAGGCCTGCCAGGGGCACCACAGGACTAACAAGGGCACCACGGGCCTGTCAGGGGCACCTTAGGCTTGTCAGGGCCCAGGGACACCACAGTCCTTCCAAGGGCACCGCAAGCCTGTCAGGGGCACCAGAGGCCTGCCAGGGGCACCACAGGCCTAGCAAGGGCACCACTGGCCTGTCAGGGGCACCTCAGGCTTGTCAGGGCCCATGGGGCACCACAGTCCTTCCAGGGGCATTACAAGCCTGTCAGGGGCACCAGAGGCCTAGCAAGGGCACCACAGGCCTGCCATGGACACCACAGGCCTGCCAGCGGCACCACCGGCCTTGCAGGGGCGCCTCAGGCCTGTCAGGGGCACCACGTGCCTGCCGGGGACACTTCAGGCTTGTCAAGGGCGTTACAGTCCTGTCAGGGCCCAGGGGCACCAGGCCCGTGGTGTCCCTGCTAGGCCTGTGGTGCCCCTGGCGGTCCTGTGGTGCCCCTGTCAGGACTGTGATACCCCTGATAGGCCGGTGGTGCCCCTGGCAGGTCTTTGGGCCCCCGGGCCTCAAGGGGGGGGCCATGACCCATGTGACCCCCCCCCCTTGGATCCGCCCCTGCGCTACTCTTCATCCACCGGGTTCCAGTATGGCTCAGCATTGGCAGCAGCCGCCTGGTACCGGTAGGCTGTGCCGCATGACCCGTGAGTGAAGCGGCACAGCTTACCCACACTGTATGACACCGGCTCGGGTCGCCTGTTATAGCGATTTGACCGGACGCTGCGTTACACCGGCTGGGGGGGGGGGGGGTAAGGGTCAGGCCTGTCGATTTGGCTCGGCTCGGTGGATAAGGCGGGCTGGAGTGTGGTGTGGTGTGGGGCGGGGGGTAATGTGGGGAGGGAGTGAGCGGACCTGGGGCTTGGTGTGTGTGGTCACTTGTCGAATAGAACCGATCGTAATCCCCCCTCCAAAAATTCGTTTTAGAGACATTCACAAAACCCAGGGGGGTTCAAACACCCATCTCCCAAGTGGGGTGCGGAAGGACAGGTAAGGGTCCATACTAGAGATGTCAATCGGATACTAACTTTTTGGTATACCGATAACAAACCGATACCAACTCGGTATTTGGTATTTCAATCCTAATGTGTTTGGTATTTTGTTGGTATTATGAACCCTCGCTGATGTTTAAGAGGCTAAGAAATCGGTAAAAAGTTGGTATTTTCCTCATGTTCCCAAGTTGGTTTGGTTTCGGTATTTCTCCACGGTTTTGGTTGGTATTTGGTTTGGTATCGGTATTCCGATTTTCCGTAATTGACATTACTAGTCCATACGGTCTCCTCATGAATTGCAGCAAAGAAAGAAAACAGGTCAGTCACCAAATAATCTTTCTGAAAAGTGGACTAATCGCAAAGCCTCCCACACAGAAATAAACATCCAGCACGCGAAGCGTCTCGAACCGGGTCCCTCACTACCGGTCAGTTTGACAGTCGCGCACTCCTACGCTGGGCTACACCGGATGGTGGCTATGGTCGGGACAAAGTCTGGCCGGGCGGGCGGCGGGGCCGGGCGGGCGGCGGCAAAGTCAATTAATTTTTTTGTTGGTTCAGGTGCCGGTCGCTCTAGCTTGGTGGAATGATGATGGATCATTGGCAAAACTTTCAACGTGGAGTACCGGTTCGAGCCTCATCGGGGCTCCGGCTGCTTTTCCGAGTTAGGATCTGGTTTGATTTTAGTGGTTGCGAGCCATTTTAACGGTTTTATACCTACATGTCGATTGTCGATTGATTGATTGATTCATTCATTCGTTCATTTAATACATGTCGACATTTAGCATACGAATTGACATCCAGAATCAATCTACCATTTTCATAAACGTATTGCCTAAATAGCATGCATATATGTGGCACAAGACCTATGGTTGCCTCGATACCGTGCCAAATCACGTTTTGCACGATGCACAAGTAAAGTAAATTATATTCGCTGGGTCTTCCGTGCATTGTGCTTAACAAAAACAGGAATGCAATTGTTAAGCGATGCAAAATGTGCAATGCAGCAAGTGACCACACACACCCGCCCAGCCCCCATGGTCCACCAAACGCCCCACACCACTCGCCAGCCCACGCCAACCACCGAGACGAGCCCCTCCCCCCGCGCTGGTCTGACGCAACAGCTGGTCTACAAAGTGCTCCACCCGGCGACCCGAGCCGATGTCAAACAAAGATGGTAGACTGTGCCGCCTAACTTTCGAGTCATGCGGCACAGCCTACCGGTACCAGGCGGCTGCTGCCAATGCTGAGCCATAGGAACCCGGTGGATAAAGAGTAGCGGACCATCAACCTGTACACGACTGTACAATCAGGTGCAACGATTTTCAAGATCTAACAGCATGTTTGACCTAAAAATAAATTACATAAAGTGTTACACATCCAAGCTACAAAAATCACTGTTTAACACATCAACCAATAATTTGAAACAATTGTATGATGTATTGATCACCAACGGGTAAAAACCCAATGACAGGTGAAGTCAGCGCATGCATATAAACCTTAATTGCATTAAGGTCTTCCTTTAAAGTAAATTAGATTAGATAGTATTGCCAGTTGGGCAGAGACCCACCTGGTGGCAGTATGTGCGGCAGCAGGGCGGCCAGGTGGTGGGCGGTGGCCTCCGTCCATGCGGTCGGCAGGAGGGCGGTGAGCAGAGCGGCCGGCGGCGCCGTACCGGCCGCACGCCGCCGCTGCAGGCCAAACAGCTCAGCCAGGCCGCGGGCGCACAGCCACCCCACCTCGTCCGAGGCGCCGCCGTCCAGACCGTCAGCCAGCAGCTCCGTCAGCTGCCAGCAGCACAGACCGTCAGCCAGCAGCTCCGTCAGCTGCCAGCAGCACAGACCGTCAGCCAGCAGCTCCGTCAGCTGCCAGCAGCACAGACCGTCAGCCAGCAGCTCCGTCAGCTGCCAGCAGCACAGACCGTCAGCCAGCAGCTCCGTCAGCTGCCAGCAGCACAGACCGTCAGCCAGCAGCTCCGTCAGCTGCCAGCAGCACAGACCGTCAGCCAGCAGCTCCGTCAGCTCAGTGGCGCAGCTTTAGTTCATTTTATCGACAAACAAAAACAAAATAATAGCCAAGTACAGCAGTGGAGCGGCGCAAACGATTAACTTACATTAGCCCTCGCACTTACACAATTAGCCCTGTATAGGCGGGGGGGGGGGGTCGAATGGACCCCATCTGTTTTTTTCTCAAATAACTCGCGCAAAAAGCGGTCGATCACAACAAAACTTTGAAACTTTGTTTGGTCCAAAACAACTTTCAACACTGAAACATGCAAGACTATGCATAGAATGAAACCAACTGGTCTAACTTCTTTGTGCTTCTTCTGACAGCGGTTCGTCCCACAATGTCTTGCATTAACATTAAAAATAGAGCTGATGGTTGAAAGTATTCCACGTCTCGTGAACGAATTTACTTCAGCTGCCATCTTAAAGGGACTATCCCACCTTCTAAAATGTTGTTAAAACCAGTTAAATTGTTTTTATGTGGGCGAGGATGGATGGCATGATTATTATTAATATAACGAGGCTTGAAATGATCTCACGCATGTCAAAGTGTTTTTATTTTAGGCAAAATAAATATCTAAAACAGTAAAACAAGCTTTCGGCATTACGCCATCATCAAGGCATTACGCCAAAACTTGATGATGGCGTAATGCCGAAAGCTTGTTTTACTGTTTTAGATATTTATTTTGCCTAAAATAAAAACACTTTGACATGCGTGAGATCATTTCAAGCCCAGTTAAATTGTGCCCGACTTTATAGATTGGATGACCAGGAACAAAACTTTGGCATTTGGCATTTGGCATTTATTTTTCATTAAACATCTTAGGCTTCCCATATTCTACACAAACTTTCAAATATGTGACGTCACAGCCCAAAATTACCTCCTTCCCCAGGCCACATTACTGTCATAAAGCTGATTCTTTTTACTCTGTAGGCACCACAACAAAGTTCAGACCAAGTTTTAAGCGATTTTTCAACGAACAAACCCATTTAAATCAGAATGACTAAACGAGGTGACGTCACACTAACGGTCGCTCCATGTTGAAGATAGGGCCTTGTACAAGGCCCATTTTCAAATGAAGGGAACGAATTTCTTCAACACCAAGAGGCCGCGGGGGTTGCAACCTAGATAGATAGTGGTTTCTGAACCTCGCCGCAAACTTGGCTATCTCAACTCAAACCCCATGTTAAAGGTGGGTAGGCCCTTTAACCCTATTAGTGGCAGGCTCCTGGCTACCCCTATTAGTGGCAGGGGGGGCTGCTTACGACCCCCCTTGATATCTCGAGATCTAACGGGCCGATTTTCAAAATTCAAACGGCATTCGATTTCGCTCAACGTGATCTACATTTCTAAAAAATAAAAATTAAAAAATGTCAAAAGGGGGAGGGTAGAGGGGGGTAAAAACGGGCAAATTGCAGATACATTTTAGACTGTTTTCACGGCCAGGTTTCTGAACTGCAATCTTAACGCAACTTTTGCCGATCGATAGAGAATTAACCAGGAATTCACATGGATCCTAAAAATATGCATTTTCAAAAATCATAGGCGGATACAGATCATTGAGATTGGGGGTACACAAAAAGTATAGTAAATAAGGTTTTTGTTGGTACTGTTTCTAAAAAGGGTGGCAATGGTCTTGTTATGTTACAATTTTCTTATGAGAGAACGACTACAATTGTATTGGTCATGCATAGGCGGTGTCAGGGCACCTACAGGGTGTCCCAGAATTACCCGGACATTGTTAATTAGCGTATAAAATAAGGCAAACATGATTGCGCTTTTTTCTTTTTATTGTCCTATATAGTCAACTAGGTTGGCTGTGAAATAGCACATGCAATAGATACGCTTGTTACAAGATCAGCCGACAATGATTGAAAATGCCAGCCATTGCAGGTCTCAGTTGTTTTACGGCTCTCCCGAAACTGGGTGAAGGCCTGTTTTCTTTGACCTGTTGCCGGAGGATAATACGATCATATAAGATAAACTTAACATCAAAGTGTTCCCAGGTCATAAAGCATTATCCCCCAAAACAAAAATTGCTGCCTACACCACTTTTGCCGCGTTTTTTACATCTGAAGTGGAGAAGCTCCATGTCTGAACATGGCAGGACCTTTGGCTTCCAACAGATTTGGTTTCCAAAACAAACCCGTTCATGGCCATTTGGTTTACGGCATCCAGTTTTTGTACTGGTAGAATATTACCGCAGTAGTACTCTGTGCTAACGGCTGTCGTTGGGCCATCATATCAAGCCCAATGAGTGCACGGTGGCTCAAAATGTCTCACAATTTGATTTTCGACGGGTGCCTGGCCGTTTCTGCTGTTGGGGCGTTGTGGCCATCTGACGTTTACACACGCCTTTTTCGGGCGGTTCAAATGACAGAATACCTTCGTTAGACCACAAAGTGTGCTTCAATTTAATTTTTTGTTGTATATGTTATATTTTTGGGGTGAATTGTAGTGATTTTCGCTGCTTTTCCCGTAGTTTTCGCATATTTTTCAGGCGAGGGACCCCAAATTCCAAAATTTTGCGAAGATAGTGGTGGAAAGTAGACTGATGTTCTTTAGATAATCCTGATCTATCGTTTAGCTAGTTTTTAGCTAGATCAGTGACGTTTGTTGTCCATGACAAGCAACCACCCGTTTGACAACTGGTGCATGGCCCTTTTTGGCCGAGCCCAAGCTTGTCAATCAGGTTTATCTCTTGCTCTCTCTGGCTTCGTTAGCTGATATAATTGCGCTTTGCTCAATCCTAACTGTTTGCAGATGAGCTGCTGAAGCTCTCCAGCAAAAACCATGCCGAAAGCCCGTTTACAAAGTTGAAAACGGGATGTTGAAGTTTTATTTGAGACAATTGTTAATATTAACAATTGAAAACGGGAGTTGATTTACCATGGTTGCCTATTAGTGGCTTAAGCTGAAAACGGAAAAGGACTACTCTTACTTGACTCTGGATAATACTTGACTCGAGTCGTTACCGGTCACCAAAAGCACACAGTGCCCAAGCTCGATAGCTAAGGGATATCTTATAAAAGTATGATGCTTGTATATCATTAAAATCGAGCGCAATCGTACTTTTAGCCAGAAAATAAATGTCCGGGTAATTCTGGGACACCCTGTATGTTGGGAGGTAAAATATAACCCCCGTTTTTGGACGCCTGGATCCGCCTATTATAGCAAAAACGTGTCAAAAGAGGATGCACATTGCACAATAACTTTGTATATGTTATCACATGATACCTTTCATTCACTGTTCGTATAACTGGTGTATACAGTTATAATACATCAGCATCGTGATCTTCGCCCAAATGACTCGCTTCACGAATAGGACCCCCCACTTCCCAGTGCTCTGGAGCCGCCCCTGGTAAAGGTATGAACTTGAAATTTTCAGGGAATGTGCCCAATTTAGTTTTAGGAAAAGTCAGAAAATTTCAGCATCGTTGCTTCAGCGGTTTCGGAGATATTCCCGAAAAACCTGAGGGGTGGATGAAAACAACCCCCCTGCCACTAATAGGGTTAACCCGCGCCCTGCTGGGGGGGGTGTTTGAACACCCCCCCTGTGGTTTTTCGCGAATATCTCAAAAACGGCGGCGCGGAGCGCCGCCGTTTTTGGTACACCTTATCATACATCAATTCTACACATGTTGTGAAAATTTCAGACCAAGGTCATTCAAGGTCAGGTCACCAGGTCACTCGAAGTGACCTCACCTCATAAAAAGTTTCAATGTCTGTCATAGCTACACCGAGTGACCGATCGCTTTGAAACTTTCAGCGATTGCTAAGAGCATTAGCATGTACAAAA
This sequence comes from Amphibalanus amphitrite, assembly GCF_019059575.1. Taxonomy (NCBI): domain Eukaryota; kingdom Metazoa; phylum Arthropoda; class Thecostraca; order Balanomorpha; family Balanidae; genus Amphibalanus; species Amphibalanus amphitrite. Next base: position 133,308 of record NW_024882907.1, read on the forward strand.
TGTATATCTCAGAATTTTGATATCGATGACCTAAGGTCAGGTCAATTTTGCGACCTCACCATTATAAGTCAATGGGAGAAAATTGAAATGCGCCTCTTTTGGACGAAAGACATTATAAACACCCCCAAACACTGAATTACAAGTGGTTTAGACACAATGAACATGAAAATGGTGTCTGTGACCCCTGTTTATGCCCTGAGGTCATCTTAGGTCACGAATGGTATCTAACAGTTTTTCGCAAATAACTTTTGATAGAGGCATGCTAGAACGATGAAAACGCCTTAGATGTGTTCAGCTCGACGATACGGATCGACTGATATGCAACATGACCCTTTCCGGTCAGGTCATGACCTTGACCTGAGGTCAAATTTTCAAGTTGACCTTTCAAGGTCAAATTATAGTTCGTTCGATGCGTCTTGACGAGAGGAACACGATGCCGGTAAAAGTAAGCTCGTACAATGCTTGGGTCAAAAGTTATTGCAGAAAAACTGTTTCCGAAAAAATCGGCTATTTTTGCAGTTTTTGCCCCCTGCAGGCAAAACCGTTGACGTTAGGTCAAATCTGAGAAAATTACTCAGAAAGGGCGTTAATAGGGCTATCGAATGCGCTTTTCCGCGGCGCTGTAGCTCTATTGGTTCCCGAGTTATGCGTTGGCTTCTTGGAAATTTTCGACATTCGACCTGGAAATCGGCGAAAATTTGCCTTCAATGACCTCTGGTGACCTGACCTTTGACCTGACCAAAAAATTGACCGAAGTGATTTCCTCATTATTTTTGACGCTCTTTCGAACGCCGCCTTCCGCGTATCGCTACGTGGCCCAGGAGCCGAGTTAGAAGGGGGGGTGTTCAAACACCCCCCCAGCAGGGCGTGGAAATCCAGGACCCCCAGCAGGGCGCGGGTTAACACGCGCAGTGGAAGGGTTGCGAGTACTACGCCCAGTGGAAGGGGGGGCGGATGTCGCCCCCCCCCCCTAAGATCTCAGCTCCCACTGGAGCTAGAAAAACGAAATTTAGAGGGTAGGTGGAGGCCATGGGGAACTCTGTTGTGTGTGAATTTCATGACCCTAGGTCAATATCTTCAAGGTCAAATGAGGTCAAATGTGGTCAAATCTGCCATATGAGCGACTTTTTTGCGTTTACACGCCGATAACTCAAAAAGTTACCGGCCGATTTTCTTTTTTCTTTCACTATACGAAAGAACAAACATTTGTGAGTATGTATGGTGAATTTCTAGATGATCCAACAATAAATATGGCAGTTAGAAGTCTGCTAAGGGTAAGATGTCGCCGCCTGAAGCGGGATCGGCCGACGCGGGAAACGCGGCAATCACAATTTTGTGTTTACACACTCATAACTCAAGTTGTTACCGGCCGATTTTCGAAATTCTTTGACCATATGATTGCCTGTACATTTCTCAGTCTTCTCACCGAATTTGACGCGAATCTAATATAATCAGCGGTAAGGAGCTCGATGTAAAGACGGAACCGTCCCGCCCCGGCACAGTCTACAATTCAGGCGGCGCGTAACGGCTAGCGCCGGCCGCCGCGCCGCCGCGCCGCCGCGGCGGCAGGATGTTTGACTTTACACCGCTATTACTAGAAAAGTTGTGAACCGATTTTCTTATTTCTTGCACGAAAAGATCCGCAATTCAATTCTCGACAGGTAGCCGAAATTTCACATTAATATTATGTTTGCGGCGCGAGTTATTGGCGAATAACAGGAGGGGTGGGCGAAATCCGCCCCCCCCCCCCCTTCCACTGCGCGTGTTAAAGGGACTATCCCACCTTCTAAAATGTTGTTAAAACCAGTTAAATTGTGCCCGACTTTATAGATTGGATGACCAGGAACACGGTTCTGGCATTTATTTTTCATTAAACATCTTAGGCTTCCCATATTCCAAACACAAACTTTCAAATATGTGACGTCACAGCCCAAAATTACCTCCTTCCCCAGGCCACATTACTGTCATAAAGCTGATTCTTTTTACTCTGTAGGCACCACAACAAAGTTCAGACCAAGTTTTAAGCGATTTTTCAGATTTCAGATTTCAGATGTATATTTTCGAATCATCCCACAAACGTGGCTTCATGTTTGATTCTTGTCAATGACCAAGTACACAGATGAGGTTACGTCGGTGAGATAATAAAAAACAAATTGGCATGAAAGCTAAAATAAAGACATTAAAATATGCGAAAGCATGTGACGCTGATAAAAGACGCTATATGAATATGTCCCTAAAAACAAAATGCGGGGAAGACGCCCTAAGGTGCATGCTTGTTCAGCGCAGAGATAAAAGCGGTTCTGCGGCTGCAGCCGGAGATGGATGACGGCAGGCTATTCCAAGCGGAGGCGGCCCTGTACGAGAACGCACGTCGCGACATGGAGAGGCGAAATCCAGGCAGCTGAAGCGCTCCGGCAACAATGGACCGAGTCGCGCGCTCACTCACGCTACTGCGTGCCACGAACAGAGACCGGATCGCCACCGGAGCGCGGGGGTCGTGCAGGGCTCTAAAAACGCCCATACGATCGCGACGGGTAACCAGGCTTGACACGCTGCGCCAACCAAGTGCCTCGAGAATCGGCGATGCACTATCACTGCGGCGCCGATTTTTCAACGAAAAAACCCATTTAAATCAGAATGACTGAACGAGGTGACGTCACACTAACGGTCGCTCCATGTTGAAGATAGGGCCTTGCGCAAGGCCCATTTTCAAATGAAGGGAACGAATTTCTTCAACACCAAGAGGCCGCGGGGGTTGCAACCTAGATAGATAGTGGTTTCTGAACCTCGCCGCAAACTTGGCTATCTCAACTCAAACCCCATGTTAAAGGTGGGATAGTCCCTTTAACCCTCGCCGGCACAGGGCGAGGGGGGGGGGGGGTTGATGCACCCCCCCCCCGTAAGGTTTTCGCGAATAACTCGCGTAAAAAGCGGCAGATCGCGACGAAACTTTCAGAACCGTCGCATCTATCAATTTCACACCTACCCTGAAAATTTCATGAACCCGACCCAAATGACCTTTGACCTGTGACCTACAGGGTATAACGAAATTATCCGGACATCTATTTTTCCGACATATCTGCTCTTACAGTTTCTTTTTTAATGTTAGAAGCTGGAAAATTGGATGAATGCATGCCTTTGGTATCTGCTCTCACCTCAGCAGTGACCTGACCTTGCGAAATGACTCTTACTCTGAGTAAGAGTCGAATAGCCGACGGGTTCATTTGATAGGTTTCGTTTAAGGCAGTGGAGAAAAGGGAGTACAGTCTCTCGTTTCGTAGTAAGGCTACGTGTTGGTGGCATGGTGGCATGAGCCAGAAGTTGGTCTGTCAACAGCTAGACATCAGCAGCAGCCTAGCAGCATATCTGCCTCAGGCGTTATAAGCTGGGACTTGGTGGCAGACTCAGCCCGGCCTCGATCACAACGACCGCCCTTTGCCAAGTGGTGAGGAGAGTTGTCAAGATAGCGACAAGGAAAGGGCATCAATTAATCCGCAACCTGATTCGAATTCTTACCAAGGCAGATAATAAGAGGTCCCACATCATGATTCACCGTTAACCGCCCTTTAGCTTGGTTTTACTGCCCTTCAAACTGAAAAAGATAATGAAATTGACGGGAAAACAGCCAGTCCACCACCTTTGGCCTCAGGCCAGGGCGTGTCCACTGGTCGAAGGAAGACATGAATGAGGTGGCCTGGTCGGGTGGGAAGCTGTTCGAGCAGCGATGTCCTTTGAACCCGCGACCCGTTGGGGGGGGGGAGGGGGCAAAGGGCCCCTCTGGTTTTTCGGAGATAACTCAGAAACGGCTGCGAACTTCGACTTGAAACTTTCAGTACCTCTCCGGACATCAATTTTACACAACTCCCGAAAAATTAGGTCCAAGGTCATCTCAGGTCACGGGCTGTAGAGGTAAAACTGAGGTCATGTTCGGCAATTTTTCGTCGAAAAAGTTGTTCACAGAGAAAAATCGCAGAAAATCAGGGTTTCAACTTAGCGACTCAAAAATTGGACCGTAGGTATAAAAAAGTATGGCAAACAAAATGGCTGTCTCGAAATTTCCAAAATATAATAATTTCTAGATCTAGGGATTTTCTAACTCAAAATTTACATTTCTTGAGATATTTTTGAAATTTGGGGAAATTTAAAAAACCGGAATGTATGTTAGAGAACCCCTTACTGGCCTTACACACGCCAAAAATTAACAAAATATCTCTAAAACTGCCTGAGATATAGCCATTTGAATGACTGAAAAAGTAGCAACTGTTCTTATGCCGTCACAATATTTTCAGTATTTGTGCTTGAAATCAGTCAGGAGTAATATTTATGATTCTTATCAACCGCTTGCTGACTGAACATGATCCTTTACGTGACTTAAGTCCCTTTTACGTAAAAAATTGTTTTTCGTTGTAAACCGGTACAACTTGACCTTATTTGACCTTCCTGTGACGTCATAGGTCCAAGAAAAATGGTCAAGCAGGTTTTTGTGGATGCATATATATGACATGTCTTCATAAAGACTCGAATATTCACAGGGGCGGTCGCAGACTTGGAGTTTGGGGGGGCCAACTTGGCAAAGGGGCCCCTGCGCTGACCCGGGGGGCCCGGTGCTAGAAGGGGCCCACGGGCGTAGTGCACGGGTGCAGAAATCCAGGCCATGGCCGGTGAAGCGGGGGAGGGGGGGGGGTAGGGAGCGGCACCCGAGCGGAGGCTAATTGCGACTGCGAGCTTTGAGGATGTTCCATATCGAAAAGGTACCGATAAGTGCATTTTAAAGCATTGATAATGCCAATAACTCACGCAAATGTGAATGGACTAACGCAAAAGTAAAGACGGCTAACTTTGCCATTTTCTGAGATCATCGTGCTAAAACTTTTGACAGTGGGTCATCGGTATCTGTTCACTGTTCACTGTTCAATCACACGTGTTCCGTTTCATTTTTGTTTTTTAGGTACTTGAGCACAAATGTAAGTTTTGAAGACCATTACAGTAGCAAATGCTTCGAAAGATGGATAGTGGGCAAAATATCCTAAATTTGTCGTGCTGCATGGAAAGTAGTGTTGCTGAGAAAAGGGGGTTTGTTCCAGATTATTGTGGATGCAGAATACATTGTCTGCACCCTATGCAGAATTATTGTTGGTGCAACTGCGCCCACTGCACCCATGGTTCCTACACTTACTTCGGCCCATCGATAGCGCTTCAGCGATACCTATCGCCTAGAGGCTGCAATGGGGCCCTTATAGTACGGTGTCAGACCCCCAGAGGCCGGCGTTGGATCCAAGGGTCAGCGAAGGGCCTCAAAGGCCCCAGGTAGGGCCCCAGAGGCTGATGTGGGCCTTCAGAGGCAAGTGCGTGACGTCCAAAGGTAAGGCTTGAGCCCCCAGAGAACATAATAGGGCCATCAGTGGCCGGTGTAGAGACCTCATAGGCCAGTTTTGGGCCCCCTCAGAGGCTAGTGTGGGGCCTCAGGTGTCGGTATGAGGCACTTAAAGACCGTTATGGGTCCTCAGAAACCGGCATCGATCCTTCAGAAGCCAGTACGGGGCCCTCAGAGGCACATTAGGGTCAGTTTGGGTCCCAGAGACAGAAATGGGACCATCAGAGGCCGGTGTGGGACCTTTAGAGGCTGGTTTGGGTCCTTAGGGACCAGTTTAGGGCCCTCAGAGACCAGTACAGGGCCTCCAAAGGGCAGTTTGAGACCATCAGAGACCGAATTGGGCACTCAAAGGCTAATCTAATGTGGGTCTTTACAGGCCAGCATGGAGCCCTCAGAGGTTAGCGTGGGGCCATAAAAGATCGACATGGGCCGGCGTTGGACCCCAGAGGCCAGTAGAGGGCCCTCAAAGGCCAAGATGGGCCCTCAGAGTCCGATGCGAACCCTTAGAGGCCGGCATCGGGTCGCGGGGCCCATAGAGGCTAATGTGTGTCCTTTCAGGCTGGCATGGGGCCCTCAGATCAATGTGGGGCCCTAAAAGACCGGTATGGGCCGGCGTTGGACCCCAGAGGCCAGCGGAGGGCCCTCAAAGGCCAAGATGGGCCCTCAGACGCCGATGGGGGCCCTGAGCTGCCGGCATTGGGTCTTCAGAATCCAGTGCGGGGGGCCCTTAGAGGCTAATGTGGGTCCTTACAGACCAGCATCGGGCCCTTAGAGGTCAGTGTGGGGCCCTAAAAGGCCGGCATGGGCCGGCGTTGGACCCCAGAGACCAGCGGAGGGCCCTCAACGGCCAAGATGGGCCCCAGAGGCCGATGCGGGCTCTCAGAGGCCGACATCGGGTCTTCAGAATCCAGTGCGGGGCCCTCAGAGACACTTAAAGGTTAGTCTTGGGACTCGAGACACAGAAATGAGGCCACCAGAGGCCGGTTGGGCCCCTGAGGCCGGCTTAGGGGCCCTCAAAGGCCAGTGGAGGGCCCTCAGAGGTCAATGTGGGTCCTCAGCGGTCAATGTGGACGCTTGACCGCCACTGAAGGGCCCTCAGAGGTCAGTGTAGGACCCTCAAAGACTGGTATGGGAGCTGTTAATGGCTGGCGTGGGTTTCTCGAGCCTCGTGACAATCGAATACGGGCCAGGGCCCCATACGGCCATGGGGGCCCATCGGTTGTTTGGGGGGGGCCAAATGATATGATGGCCCCCCCTGATTTGCCTTTGGGGGGGCCATGGCCCTGATGCCCCCCCCCCCCCCCTGCGACCGCCACTGAATATTCACATTTTAACATGCTTTTCCTTATGATTCACCAAAGTGTTTTCTAATTGGTAGATGCTGACCCCTGTTGTGACGTCACAGGTCATCATCCACTCAGGTGACCATCCACATGCCAGATCTATCATATACATCATATCCAGACTCATTTTGAAAGCTTAGATTTCATTTTTATGACCGACTTCTCGTCATTGCAAATTGAACTGATAGTGGTTAGTGGTCTTGGGAACCACTAACCCATCTCAAATGTTTTTGTAGATCCTTGCCTTGAAGGAGAGGGAGAGAATCCGTGCTGGCGAAGTAATGAAGCAGATCACTCACCAGGTAGGTATATTCACTAACCTTGGTTGTACTGGTGCAAAATTGGTGAATCACACATGCACACATAACAGGTTTGCCCAGCAATGTTTTGATGACTACTACACTGTAATTCATTTGAGGTCCAGTCAAGGTTTTCAGTGGAGGCTGCCATTACCCTTTACTTTTCAAGGCACTCCTAAAACCATGGTTGATTTCGAATAAATTGTGATTTTTGTGAATTCTAATAATCCATTGTGGTTGCCCTATGTATAAATATATCTGCCAAATATTAACAGCATAACAACAATTTTCAATGGCAGTGTTGATGTGCCATCTCTTGTTTTTTCATGAACTAAGAACAATGATGTGACAAGAGTGGCTGCTGTTTTCTGCCGCAGGAATGTTCCAACTGTTCTACCCTGAAAAGGAGGAATGAAGAGCTGCTGGAGGAGCTCGTATGTACATCTCAAGCAGGGCAACATCGACAAAAGTAAGTATCTATTTGCATTTTCTTTTAAGGTGGGCTCTAAGGTGAATGTTGCGATCATTCCCACGCCTGTAACGGAGAATCAGAAGCAATCCAATTTAGAGATCATATGGGCTCAGATGCAATTCGGAAACGACCGCCATTTTTTGTACGCTACGGCGTACAGGCACCCGACCAATACCGTGCAGCAATTAACCGCGGATCTGGATGATCTGAACTCCCAGCTGAACTTTATGAAGGCTGCCCACCCTCGCAAGCTTGTGATACTTGCAGGGGACTTCAACGCGTGCTTATTGAAAGGCGGGGATGCGACACCAGGGGCCAGATTGCTGGAAACGCTACGATCGAACGGACTTGTGCCTGTGAATCCAACGAAACCTACATACCGGCCTGCCGCCTCATTGATTGACGTCGTAGCGATTAGTCAGAGTGAGAGAGTGGTGAGAGCCGGTGTTACTCGCTGTCATCTGGGTGGCCCCCATGATTACACCAGGCTAATGATACGCCAGGGCTGTGATCGTCGTGCCGGGAGGGGTGCCATAGTGCATAAGAGGTGTCTAAGTCGCATTGATGTCACCGAGTTCAACGTCACCTTGTCGCGCGCTGACTGGAACGAGGTATGGACGAGCGGTAGCACGGAGGCAGCGTGGGAGGCGTTTGTGCGTGTGTTTATATGCGCCCTGGATAACGTGGCGCCGATGCAGCGCGTCCGTGTGTCACCACCAGGGGCGCCGAGCGCTCGCAGATACGTCGGCCGCCGGACGCGAGCGGTACAGGGCAATCAACCGGCAGTGTCGGGCGGCGATACGGTCAGATACTGCGGCCCATTTAGAGAGAGAGTGTAGGAAAGCGGGCCCCGCGAAAATGTGGCGAGTGTTGAAACCTGTTATAGGGTGCAACAAGGGAGCTAACGATGTACCGAGAGTCACGCCGAACGCACTTAACGCGTACTTCTCTCAGATTGGCCAAACTACATCCAGCAGTGTGCCCAGACCGACACAGCCAATGGCAGTACGGCTGCCTCGGGTGCATACTGGCGCGTTCAGAGTTGACACAGTGGACATTGACACGCTGATGACAGTTGTTCATGGCATGAAACCCTCCACATCCACGGGCGTGCAGGGCATCAGCGTACACATGTTACAGAAATTCTTTTACGGCGTCGGACCAGTCTTGCTGAACGTGATCAATTTTAGTTTGAGTAGTGGAGAAGTCCCAAAGTCATGGAAACATGCCGTAATTACGCCGCTGCCAAAAACTGCGAACGCGTCAATGCCATCTCATTATCGCCCTTTATCAATTTTACCGGCTATCATGAAGGTTATAGAAAAAATAGTGCAGCGACAGCTGGTTCAGTATTTTAGGGATAACTGTCTGTTCACACCGAACCAGCACGGTTACCGGGCGTCACACTCGAGCGAAACCGCCTTAGCTGTAGTGACTGAGCGCATTTATCGGGGGATGGATGAGGGCTGTATCAGTATATTGGTCATGTTGGATCTCTCCAAATGTTTCGACACTGTTGACCACCACAGACTGCTAGCGAAGTTGGCACTCTATGGAATCGATGAGAACTGGTTCGTAAACTATTTAGCTGGTCATTCTCAGCAGGTCAAAGTTAGTGGGAGCGAGGGTGAACCGATCATGTCAAACACACTACCCAATGACATAGGAGTGTATCAGGGTGGGTCGCTGAGCTGTCTGCTATATGCCATTTACGTTAACGATATGGGTCTGTATATTGACGGAGTCGAAATCATTCAATACGCTGATGATACGCAGCTACTCATATCTGGCAAAAAGAGACACCTGTCTGATATGATTGTGAAACTTGAACGTGCCCTTAGCCAGCTTTCAGATTGGTTTAACGAAAACCGTCTCAAAGTGAATGCAAGCAAAACGCATATGATCGTCTTTGGAACCAAGGCGATGTTAAAAAACCAGCCGAGCATATCAGTCAATTTTTGTGGAACAACGATTCAGGAATCGAGAGTGGTCAAAAACTTAGGGCTTTATATGGACAGGCACATGACCTTTGTAGACCACGTCGACCACGTAGTGGCAAAGTGCAGCGGCAGTCTAGTGGCGCTGACTCATGCGAGACATTCTCTGCCGAGGGCATCATTGAAGTCAATAGTCACTGCGCTGGTCATGTCCATCATTAGGTATTGTGTGTCGATTTACGGCACGTGCAGTAAGACGGAACTCCAAAGAATTCAAAAAATCATAAATTTCGGTGCCAGAGTCATCAGTGGAAAGAAAAAGTTTGATCACATTTTTGAAGTACTCAAGAGTCTCAACTGGCTGTCGTCATCTCAGCTGGCGCAGTACCACCGGGCACAGATGGTTCGCAGAGTCGTGTCATCGGAGTTGCCAGAAACATTGTACTCGATTATCGCTGCCACAGACCACAGACATGAACATCAAACACGACACAACAACCAGCTGCGGCCCCCTGCCATTAGAACGGAGACTGGCAGGCGCCAACTCGCGTACAGCGGAGTGAAACTGTATAACGACGTGTGCCAAAACAGACGTGTTCGAGAGTCTTTCAGGACGGCGCTGTATCGGAACATGAGGGCTTAATCCGCTTAGGTGTGTCGTGAATGTTGTATGGTGTTCTGTTTTGAAAGCGTGAGAGTGGCTTGTATCCCCTTTTATACTCCTTTTTATTGTGTTTTAAAAACAGACGTGTACACGTGAAAAGCCGAAATGTCGGATCTTGTGCGAAATAAATGTCTATTGTCTATTGTCTAAGGTGGATCAGTCTCCAGTTAGTGTGCGGGTAAAAATAACTAAACTTCTACTGCACTCTGCAGGAGTGAAGAATGGTGGGGTGAAGGTGAAAAATGGTGACAGTATCTCTCAAACATTGAAATTAGCATTACCTTATTTACCCCCTTTATAGTTAAATAACAATTTATCACAAATTAATTTGCTGCGGCTTTGCCTATACACTGTATATGTACAGCACGCACCTGAGCGCTGTTTGGCTGCTGCTGTTTTATCAGCAAGAAGTAGTTCCACAACAGCCCACCAGAGGGATTTCCATTGAATCGTGCTGTCAACCAATCAGCGGCCGAGAAGCGCCAGGAAAATATGGTTGACAGCACGATTCAATGGAAATCCCTCTGGTGGGCTGTTGTGGAACTACTTCTTGCTGATAAAACAGCAGCAGCCGAACAGCGCTCTGGACATCTCTTTAACCCGCGCCGGGCCGGTGCTCCATCTGTAATGCAGCGGGCCGGGGTGGGGCCTGGGGGGGCCGGTTTTACGCCCCCGTCTAACTCGACTCCTGAGCGTCGTAGAGACAAGCGGTAGACGGCTTTCGAAAGAGCGTTAAAAACCAGTAAGAAAGTACTTCTGTCATTTTTCGGTCAGGTCAAAAACTAGGTCACCAGAGGTCACCAAGAAAAATGTTAATTTTTACTTCTGGTAGTTTTTTTTTTCTTAAATAACTTTATACCCAGACAAGATAGAGGAACGATTCTCACGCCATTGTTCTTAGCTCGTTAAGGCGCATCGATTGATATATAATATGACCTGGAAAGGTCAAGTTGAAAATTCATTCGATCCGCAATGGCGAGACAAACACGATAAACGTCCAACGGAGGCTTTATCTCTTTTCAAGCAAAAGTTATCGAAGAAAAATCGTTGCTGATCTCAGGTGACCTCATATGACCTAGGGACACCTTCCAAAGGTCACCGGTGATATTTTTCGGTAGAATGACCATCAGGGACCTGTAATACCATGATCCTGAGCATATTGTGGGGATTGGGTTGCATTCAGCAGAAGTTAAATTTCCCCCATTAAAGGGACTATCCCACCTTCAAAAAAGTACCATTTAGGATTCGGAAATGTTACTCATGATATTGTGACGAATTCTGCAAGTTTTTACGCGTTTTCATTGTATACTTTTTGAGATATTGCGACTTTAATATTTCATCGTGACGTCATTTAGATCGGATCTGTGACGTAATGAAGGATTTACTTCATGTCAATGTGGGGGAAATTTGGCAGCAAATATAGGTATTTGCTCTCAAATATGACGCGGCTCATACAATAACAAGTGTCTCTGATTAGCTTATTCGTAAATCAAGTGAAACTTCACATGCGTGACAGGCGTTCAAAATGCAAATGACGTCATCAAATGGCCGTTAATAGTTAACCCTCGCCCGTATTGGTGTTTTTCCAGCCGCGAACGTATAAGGGGGGGGGGGGGGGGGTCCGTTGGACCCCCCCTTGCCGTTTCGCCCCTGATCGAGCTAGAGCTTCGCGGAAAAAACGAGCGTGTTGCCCGTGACGAGAGGAAGCCGATGATACCCAATTTTAAGGTCCTAGGTCATTGGTTGACCTTGCAGGTCAGGTCAATGACCCAAAAGTCGGGAAAATCGGGACCTGTTAGAACGTCGTAAAGTGTGGCTGCTATGGGGTTTTTCGGGGTGCTGATCACGAATATCATGTTAGTTTTGATCACAGATGATGTCTTCATGCATTTAGGCCGGGTCGGGTCAGGTCAGGTCAGGTCAACCAGTAAGGGTGTTCGTAGTAGGTGGCAACCGCCTCTGACAGCTTCGTAACATGTTACGAAGGCACCAAAACTACTTCGTAAATGTTCATATGGTTGCTAAATTCGAATTCAGCTCTAAAAACTGGCCTAGAAACATGTAAAACTCGAAAAAGTGAACCGAGGTCATCAAAGGTCAATGACCTGACCTGACCTTCAGGTGACCTTGACACCCACCCTAATGCATGGGGGCAACATCATATCACATGTTTGAACGCTTGAAACCACGAAAAGACTGCAAACGCGCGGCTAATGCGAGCCGACATACGCCGAATCGCGATTCCGGCCAAACATGGTCTCGAAAAGTAGGTCACAGGTCAAAGGTCATTTGGGTCAGGGTCATGAAATTTTCAGGGTAGGTGTAAAATTGATGAACGCGAGGGTACTGAAAGTTTCGTCACGATCAGCCGCTTTTTACGCGAGTTATTCGCGAAAAACCATGGGGGGGGGGGGTCCGTTCGACCCCCCCCCCCCTATACGGGCGAGGGTTAAGAGATAGGGCCTTAGCTAAGGCCCACTTTTCAAATGAAGGGAACGAATTTCTTTAGCACCACGAAACTGAGGATATTGCGACCAGGATGTATAGTGGTTTCTGAACCTGGCCGCTAACTTGGCTATCTCAACTCAGAACTAATGCAAAGGTGGGACAGTCCCTTTAACCCGGCGGCCGCTGGGCCTCCGCGCCACCCGCCGGCCGCTGGGGGGGGGGGGGCATATAGTTGCCCCCCCTTTACTTCTGCGACGATATCGTCGCAACGCGAAGAGATAGAAAAGCGAAACTTTGCACACATCTTTCGGAATACCTAGCCGAGGTTGTGTCCAAATTTGGTGTCGATCCCATTTGAAATGACGTCACAGTGACGTCATAAGTGAAAGTATAGATTTGCGACTCTCATATTCCTCACGATACATCAGATATATGGGACCGAATATAAAGGGTCGATTATTGGTCAGAAACTAGATGGAAGTGTAGATAGATGTTTTAGGATGACAGCAGGTGCTGTCTAGTTCATTTACAGTTGAGTTTCATGCTCAGCGTCATCAGAAACGGTCCATATTGGAAAACGAAAAAACTTTATGACGTCACTGTGACGTCATCTTAGGTGCTACAACCAGCAAACTTTCCTCAAACATTGCCTAGGTATTCATTTGAAGCTATGCCAAGTTTCACGTTCGTAGCTCATCAGATTTCGGAGATATACAAAACGTAAAGGGGGGGCAACTTTATGCCCCCCCCCCCCCCCAGCGGCTCGTGGGTTAACTTATAATGGAGAGGGTTAGAATCACATTATAACTTATAATGTGATTCTCACGCCCATAAAGGCGTCTTACTAGTGCTATTCTACCTGTCAGAGAAATGTCTTTTCACGTTCGACGCTTCCTATTAGGGTCATATTGTCGATATTTGAAATCAAAACTTTTAGGTACGTCTCATAGTTTTCGTTAGAAACTTTGCATCTTTTTTGTATCTTCCCATATGTTACCAATAGTTATTGCAACCAAAACATGATGTAGGCATAGGTCGGGAGGTGTGCTTCACGGTTGTTGCAAGACACGCCCAATTTAATCCACCAAAGCAACTAAATTTGGATGTTTTGAAATGACCCAATCGCCTATCAGATTTTCCCACGGTGGTTCCCACGAAAAAAAATCCCACGCTTCCAGCGAGAGTCTGAGAAGGTAATAGGGCAAAATGTTACCATGGGGTTGTCAGGAAGTCCCACCGCTTTTCATATCAGTGGAAATTAACATTCTCGGACGCGTTCTGTGCTATAGTGTCTTTACTATTCTTCGTTCTTATCGGCAGCAGCACCTAACTACATGGATAAAACTACGTTCAAGACAATGAACTGGGGGGCTACCCCAAAGACGCAACATCTGGTGGTCAGGTCCCTCATAACGAAACTTGTCGGGAAGGAGACGCTGGCCACCCATAGCCTTACGGGACAGCCTTCAAACGCACACCCTTTGAAGGAGGCAAGGCCGCGCCTGGATCCGGTGATTGTGAACGACGTCATTGGTGAGTGTTTTTTTTTTACCCTCGCCTCCGTGTTTTGCTGCCTTCGCTGCGCTCTTGCAGGGGGGGGGGGGCGACCCCACCCTTTCACGTTTGGAACCGGAACGTAGAGCTTAGCGGAAAAGACTAACGGATTGCTCTCGACGAGATCTCGCGATTGGCGGTATATTTTTTGGCCCTAGGTCAATATTTGACCTATTTTAACAATTCATTTTTTCGAAAACAATCCAACTATTTTCAACTTACTGTGGTAATGCGACAAAACGGAAAGATATATTGACTTCAGACATTCACTATCATGTTCCTTGATCAGTTTTCCCTGTCGTGTGATGTGTATTTCAATATCATACCTACCAGTATAGCGCCTTTTGGGGCAACTAACGGAGCGAGCGAGAGGGTGAGCCTTGCACGTGCGAAATTTTGAGGGGGTACCTCCAACTGACTTGTGCACGGCACCCTACTAACCGGTCTCTAGCGATGTGCCAAATTTGAGCACAATCGGCCCAGCCGTTCTCGAGATCTGGAAGCGGCACCCTGCACGTGCGCACGTGCAGAATGGGTCCCAACTGACTTGTGCACGGCACCCTACTAACTGGTCCCTAACCGTGTACCAAATTTGAGCGCCATCGGTCCAGCCGTTCTCGAGATCTGGAAACGACCCCTGCACGTGCGCACGTGCAGCAGCACCCCAACTCTGGCACATAGATATGCAGTGCCTAGTGGGTGCCTACCTACATGCCAACTTTCAGCGCAATCGGCCAAGTAGTTACCGAGATATTGCAACAATTACAAAACTGACACCTCTTCGTTTTGCGCGTGGCACGTGCATAAGGGTTCACCCACATGCATCGGGAATAGTCCAATACTTGGTAGAAGGAATGAAGCTACCCTACAAAAATTACCCCGTGTAAATCGGTCAAGTGGTTGCTGAGATATAAGCCTCGCAAAAGCGTCCGCACGGCCGGCCGGCCGGCCGGCCGGCCGGCCGCTCATACTCAGAAATTTCCGTTAATCTAAGGAAAGACTACGCTCGCTTCGCTCGCTCCGTAATAAAACCAGTATAGCGCCTTTTGGGGCGACTAACGGAGCGAGCGAGGGGGCGAGTCTTGCACGTGCGAAATTTCGAGGGGGTACCTCCAACTGACTTGTGCACGGCACCCTACTGACCGGTTTCTAGCGATGTGCCAAATTTGAGCACAATCGGCCCAGCCGTTCTCGAGATCTGGGAGCGGTACCCTGCACGTGCGCACGTGCAAAATGGGTCCCAACTGACTTGTGTACGGCACCCTACTAACTGGTCCCTAACCGCGTACCAAATTTGAGCGCCATCGGTCCAGCCGTTCTCGAGATCTGGAAACGACCCCTGCACGTGCGCACGTGCAGCAGCACCCCAACTCTGGCACATGGACATGCAGTGCCTAGTGGGTGCCTACCTACATGCCAACTTTCAGCGCAATCGGCCAAGTAGTTACCGAGATATTGCAACAATTACCAAACTGACACCTCTTCGTTTTGCACGTGGCACGTGCATAAGGGGTCACCCACATGCATCGGGAATAGTCCAATACTTGGTAGAAGGAATGAAGCTACCCTACAAAAATTACCGCGTGTAAATCGGTCAAGTGGTTACTGAGATATAAGCCTCGCAAAAGCGTCCGCACGGCCGGCCGGCCGGCCGGCCGGCCGCTCATACTCAGAAATTTCCGTTAATCTAAGGAAAGACTCCGCTCGCTTCGCTCGCTCCGTAATGACGCGTTGAGAGCATCGGAAGTCCGCAAAGTCACGGCTACCGACGGGCATTAATCGTTAATTACTTAAAGTCGTTATTGCTCTCAACGAGATATCTCGATTGGCGGTATAATTTTTGGTCCTAGGCCGATAAAATCGAGCGGGTGCGAAATGTTCATCAGTGTTTTTACCGTTTTTGCTTGTGTGTAACCCTCGATAAAGCCATTACACCGCGAAACGTTGGTTATATAACGACCTTCTCGAAAGAAATGATTAATTAACAATTCATGATTAACGATTAAACAAAGTCATTGCTGCATTATTTACCTTAAACTGTCACACGTCGCTTAATCAGTTGCCAGTTGCTTGAGCTTCCCATCCCACATTTTAAAAGTAGATGTCTATACGATTAAATGAATGTACATTTGTTGATAATATCGACTGTTGCAGCTGTCTGCCAGGCCAACATGAAGATGAAGAAGTCAGGTAGCGACTGCCATATCAAAGGCGTGTGTGGATGCCAGGGCTGTGGCAAAACGGAGGTCGAAGACCCACACCGACGATGAGGCCGGTAAGTGTGACAGTACCTACCTAATAATAAGAGGTGCAATGGTTAAACAAATCCGAAATCTGTTTGCCTAATTCGTGCCTTGTAAATCAGTCATCAATATAGGTGAATCCAGGCTTTGATTGTGACTTGTCGTGCGACAGACAGTGATGTTTCGCTTACCCATGGGAGTAACCCGCGCTCTGCTGGGAAGACCTCATCGCTTACCCATGGGGTTAACCCGCGCACCGACGGGGGTCTGAGCCACATTAGTTCCGACGGGGGGGGGGGCGGTATCGGACCTCCCCCCCCCCCCGGAGATCTCGAAAACTAAGCATCGTAGCGACAAGCGGCAAACGGCGTTGTATAGGGCGAGACAAGATCTAGAGGAAATAACCAGGCCATTTTTGTGTCAGGTAAAAAACAAAGTCACCAGAGGTCACCGAAGACAAAATGTTACGATTTTCACAACGTAAATTTCGCAATAGTTTTTTCTGCTAAAACTTCTGTTCCCGAAAAGATAGAGGAACGATTCAAATGCTATTGTTCTTGACCCGTCAAGGCGTGTCGAATGATATATCATATGACTTCGAAAGGTCAAACTGACATCAGGTCAAGAATTTGACCTCAGGTCAAGGTCATGACCTGACCCAAATAGGTCGTGTTGCATATCAAGCGATTTGCATTGAGTAAACGAACACATTGGATGTCGTTTGAAGTCTATCACCATTCAATCAAAAGTTATTGCAGAAAAAAACGTTGGTGACCTCAGGTGACCTCGGATGACCTGGGGATCACCTTCCAAACGCTACAAGTGATATGTTTCGGCGGAATCACCGCCAGGGACCTGTAATACCATGATCTTGAGCATATTGAAGTCATAGGATGGCACTCAGAGCAAGTTGAAATTTCTCCGATTGACTTATGATGGGCCGGTTGCAAAAATGACCTGACCTTGGGTCATCGATATGAAAAAAATCCGAGATATACAAGTTGTAGCCCTTGATATAATTGTTACTTGCGGTGAATGTCAAGATCCTATGTGAAAAACTGTGACCTTGGGGGACCGCAAACTTAAAAATTTACGTTCTGAGGTAAGGTCACGACCTGACCTGGTGACCTGACCTTTGGTGATATGGGGATAATATTTTGGCACATTATACGGAATATATCGACATCTTTTTTTTAAACCCCACATTTGTTCTCCTGTGAATTTCAGACAAGTTGGTTAGAGACCTTCAAAAAAGGTACAATCACTCGATTTTTCTCAAGTTTGTCTGTCTTGGCAGATCAAGCAATACCAGAACAGGCCTACGAACACACATATTTGATCAGGATCGGACGATTGGGCACTTTTAAAGGTAGTGTGCCACCTTTGAAAGATTTCCCATTTTATTTTTCCTAGGATAAGAAGCTTCTGTTTTTACCTAATATCGCAAAAAAAAATAAAAAATGGGCCTGGAATAGTGCCTTTTTCGCCTAAAAGTTTATCGGTTTTTAGATATGTATAACAACTGTAGTGGGCTCACCTGCAAACAGGCGTCGGGCAACAATCGCGAATGCGGCGCACTTGTGACAATAAGCAAAGGTCATTATAGTGTTACGACCATGCGACGTACGGGAATGAGTTATCAGCTGTCTAATCGTAGACAACACGATGTCGAGCCTTAAACTGTAAGCCCGTATTGGTACTGTTTCTTTTATTTGGCTGTCGAACATTATTTATGGTTTGAAATATGATTTTATGTAAAATAATTGATATGAAAAAGCCGTCTTAAAAGTTATGACCCCATTTCACCACACGCAAGTGGCAGAAATGACAATGATCAGCTGACGCATTTTTATTGGCCGAAGTCAGAGCGCGCGGCCCGACGCACCACGCGTATTTGGAAATTCCGACCTCGACGAGCATCAGAAGCCACCTAACAGGCGTGTTCGAAACCGCAGGAGATGATGATGAACGGGTTTATCGAAACTTGATTGGATGAGCATATCGGTAATAGCGATTTCAGTGTGTGCATTTATTGTTCATAGTGGTGTGAAATGTGGTTGGGGTACGACCGACAACCCGTCGGGGCGAATTTCGCACTGGGGTACTCAAAATTTGAAGAATTTAAGACGTTTCCATGAGTTTTGAAGGTATGGATAAGTTCTAAAAATCCGGTTCTCCTTATCTGGGCCATTAACTCCATACGGTCCAAGAAAGCTGGCACACTACCTTTAAAAGGAGATCTTTCGTGCCTCCCGGAAATTCACGGGAAATTCACGGGAGAGGGGGATGTGGGGTTTAAAAAAAGGTGTCGATATGTCGGAATAGGTACGCGCCGCCGTTTTTGAGCTATCTGCGAAAAAAATCTCAGGGGGCGGATACCCTCCCGCCCCCCCCCCCCCCCCGTCGGTGCGCAGGTTAACGTTTTCAGTTTGAATACGAAGTGCTAGCAACTCTATAATTTAAGAAATATATATTACTCTTCTTGCAGGGGAACGCAACGTGTAGCAGGCCGCTGCACCAACGGAGACACACCTGGCCGGCGAACATGACCTGATACATGAGCTTATACACAAGACTGTGACAAGCTGTGACATTGTAGGTATGATAAATGCATGCTATATTTTATTCAAGAAATACATTTTCCATTTTTTCCATTTTATTTCTTTCCGAATGAAGATCGAGGCGAACGTGCACTTGCGAACTGCAGCAGCTGACTGAGCGAGGCTCCTGGATTCTGTGAGGATAAAGGATCATTTTCAACAAGTTTTTTTTTATAGGCTGTACTATTTATTTCCAATAAAATTGTCTAATTGGACTGACCTATTGAAGTCAATCAGATGTCCAATAGGGCATCCATTTATGTCCTATTGGACATCCTATTGGATCCAATTGGATATCCTATTGAACATCTATTTGGATCAAATTGGATATCCTATTGAACATCTAATTGGATCCAATTGTACATCATATTGGACATCTAATTGGATTCAATTGTACATCATATTGGACATCTAATTGGATACAATTGGATATCCTATTGGACATCTAATTGGATACAATTGGATATCCTATTGGACATCTAATTGGATCCAATTGGATATCCTATTGGACATCTAATTGGATCCCATTGGATATCCTATTGGACAATCTATTTGAAAGCTCAATGGGATTGTCCAATTGGATCCAATTGGATTTTTTACTAGGGATGTTCACTGTTCAAACACCACCCCCCCCCCCCCCGGCCGGCGCGGGTTAATAGACCTACCATGGATGAATCAGTCCCTTGATCTGTAGTTCCTCGATGGTTCTTTTTACCACCGCTACATAGGTGGCAGCACTAGCTACCGCTAAGGACGCAGGGGAGCCGGCGCTTTTCAAAACAGTGGTCGGCGTTATATCAATGGCTCGTTTGCCGTTTTTTTTTTTTTGCCCTGTTTCGGCAGTTAATAATACATGGAACGCGCGTCAGCTAATGAGACGAAAGTATGACGGTGCAGGGTGAGCGGGCGCCTGGAGGCGACCGACCACTCACCGGTTCGGCGCCGACCAGCTCCAGCCACCGCTGGATGGGCACGCGCAGCGCCTGTCGCACCAGGCGCTCCGAGCGGCCGGCCAGCGCGGCGGCCAGCGCGCCGCGCGCCACCTCCCCGGTCACCTGCTAGTGAACCGAGGGTCGCCGCATCTCCGTCACCGTTGGCGCCGGCACAGCCACAACACACAGCATACAGAGCACCAAAACAAAACATCCGGGCAAAGATTTTCAGTTTTATTTTTGAAGATTAGCTGTTCAAGAATTCAGCTCTAGTAAGGGCGCAAGATATAGTAAATGTACATAAAAGTGTGAGTGGTAAGCAGCCATGTGGTTCGGTGGCGCCGATCAGGTCGGTAGCCGGCCGGCTTACCGTTCCGGCGCGCAGTAACGCCAGCAGCCGGCGCGCCGCCTGGCGCCGTGTCGACTCGTCCGGGTGGCTGAGCTCCACTACCAGTGCGCAGTCCACTGCCGGCAGTGACACAGAGCTGACACACGCAGCACACCATACACAGACAGTGCCGACACAGCCGACACACCATACACAGACAGTGCCGACACAACCGACACACCATACACAGACAGTGCCGACACAGCCGACACACCATACACAGACAGTGCCGACACAACCGACACACCATACACAGACAGTGCCGACACAGCCGACACACCATACACAGACAGTGCCGACACAGCCGACACACCATACACAGACAGTGCCGACACAACCGACACACCATACACAGACAGTGCCGACACAGCCGACACACCATACACAGACAGTGCCGACACAGCCGACACACCATACACAGACAGTGCCGACACAACCGACACACCATACACAGACAGTGCCGACACAACCGACACACCATACACAGACAGTGCCGACACAACCGACACACCATACACAGACAGTGCCGACACAACCGACACACCATACACAGACAGTGCCGACACAGCCGACACACCATACACAGACAGTGCCGACACAGCCGACACACCATACACAGACAGTGCCGACACAACCGACACACCATACACAGACAGTGCCGACACAGCCGACACACCATACACAGACAGTGCCGACACAGCCGACACACCATACACAGACAGTGCCGACACAACCGACACACCATACACAGACAGTGCCGACACAACCGACACACCATACACAGACAGTGCCGACACAACCGACACACCATACACAGACAGTGCCGACACAACCGACACACCATACACAGACAGTGCCGACACAACCGACACACCATACACAGACAGTGCCGACACAACCGACACACCATACACAGACAGTGCCGACACAGCCGACACACCATACACAGACAGTGCCGACACAACCGACACACCATACACAGACAGTGCCGACACAGCCGACACACCATACACAGACAGTGCCGACACAACCGACACACCATACACAGACAGTGCCGACACAACCGACACACCATACACAGACAGTGCCGACACAACCGACACACCATACACAGACAGTGCCGACACAACCGACACACCATACACAGACAGTGCCGATACAACCGACACACCATACACAGACAGTGCCGACACAACCGACACACCATACACAGACAGTGCCGACACAACCGACACACCATACACAGACAGTGCCGACACAACCGACACACAAACCAGCCGAACCTCAAGGCAATACTTCGGACTTGAAAACTACCCATGAATGTCTGGTAAATTTTCTTTAAAAAAATACCAGCTGTGTTTCCTACGGGGGGGCTTTCGAAAGGCGTTCGTCTTTCGTCTTCAGCCTTTCTAAAAAGCACTCAGACACATACACAATACACAGGCACATACTAAATGACAGTTTTCTAATGGCCTAAAAATGTACAATTAGACTCGTTTTGAATTATAGTTCGGAAAACGCGCGGCATCATTACGCATAAACCTTGTTCGTTACATCGTCATTGACCATTCGAACCATCAAAGTTAACAAAAATCGTATCCGTAGCCAATAGTGTAGCCATACACGATAAGTGAACCTACTGGGTTCACTGGCGGATCCAGGCCTTGAGCGCGGGGGAGGGCATACTAAAAATATGTAGGGTTAACCCTATTCCTGGCGGGCTCCGCCGGGACAAGAAACTGGCGGGGGGGCCGATTCGGCCCCCCCCCCCCTTCAGATCTCAAAAACTACACATCGCAGCGACAAACGGTAAACGGCATCGGATACGCACGGTCAAGATCTACAATTTTTACTAAGGTCATTTTCAGGTCAGGTCAAAGATGACGTCACAGGGGTCGAAAAAGTCAAAATGGCGGCGCTAGATATGGAGAGAGTTTTTCTCGAATAACTTTCGAATTAGTCAAGATAGGAACAAACTAAGGGCATCATCGTGATCCTCTCGTCAATCCGCATCGAATGATATATATGTTGACCTCGAAAGGTCAAGGTCAAAGGTTGACCTCAGGTCACGTGACCTCGAGGTCATCATGTATATCATTCGATGCGTCTTGACGAGCTGAACACAATGAGACCATCCACGCGTCTGTATCTTGTTCCTGTACGGAGTTATTGGCCAAAAACCTTTGGTGACCTTTGATGACGTCACATGACCTCACAGCTGCCCAACAGCAAAACAGACCTCAAGGTAGTGAAGGTTGATCGTATATGAAGTCATGTATGGTATATGGGGCCATTCCGACCCGTTTTAGTGGTAAAAACAGGGAGTTGATTTTTCCCCCATTGACTTATAATGGGGAGGTCGCGAAACTGACCTGACCTTAGGTCACCGATATCAAAATTCCGAGATATACAAATTGCACATACTGGTGTCCTAACTAAAGCCTGAAGAGAAGAAATTGATCGGTCAAAAACTCTAGCTCTGGCGTGATTGCAAACTTTTCTGAGGTAGGGTCACCAAACCGCCTCTGGTGACCTGACCTGAGGTCAGATCAACTCAAAATTTTCAGACATGTTGCGTAGAAGCCTTTTAGGACAAGTCAGAAAATTTGAGCTTCCTAGCTCAACGCGTTTGGGAGAAATAACCAAAAAACCTCAGGGGGGGGGCTCCTGAGGCCCCCCCCCGCCAGGAATAGGGTTAAACTAAACGACTTAACCAAAAAGAAATTAAAACTAAAAGTAAACTAAAAATCGGGGAAAGCCAAAAATAGGGTACCCCAAATCCTGTTTTGTCATCGGATTTAGGCCACTTATTTTTCGTCACAACCCTGATACGATGATTTTCTTTTTTGAAAACTTAGAAGAAAAAAATAGAGAAATGGTAGGCCGCCTGACCCCACTGGTGGATTTAGTGGGGCGGGCGATTGGGACAAATGCCCCGCAGCGCCCGAAATCGACGGAAATTTGCGGCTTTTCGAGAATAAGACAAAACTAAACTTTTATTATGAAGGGTTTGTTTTAAACCACCCAACATATCGCAAGGAATCAAAATCCGATGAGTTTTTTTTTATTTGGAGAAACTTTTTTGGGGGTATGCACCCCGCAGCGTCGCCTATCTGGATCCGTCAGTACCTGAACCGTGTTTATAAATAGTAGCCAAAAGTCAATTATTCAAAATAATTTATATTAGGACCAAAACGCGTTTCGATTATATCGTCATCAGTTGGTCCTAAATAAATGACACAAAATACCATGTTCAATTCAAAACACTTGAAAACCTACGGCAACATTTGACGTGCACATCTCAATGCAATACATTTCTTGGGGAGCAGTTCAACACTCAGTCGTGACCTACCTCGTCAATAACATGTACAATGTATATGTTACAGGCAATGTGTGGAATCAGGCATTCTATAGAATGCCTAGGCATTCTATAGAATGCCTGACCGACCAGGCATTCTATAGAATCCCTAGGTATTCTATAGAATCCCTGACTGCTTAGGCATTCTATAGAATGCCTGGCTTAAGCTCCCAGGCATTCTATAGAATGCCTAAGTATTTTGATTGTCCGAAACACACTTCGAAAATTAGGGGTCAGTGGCAGTAATGCTATTTGTTTACCTAATTTTCATTGTTGGCCTAGGCCGGTCGTCACCTCACACCATTTCAGGGCAATGAGCTGAGAGGAAGCGAGGGAGGTATTGGGCTATGCCGACCACCAAATGGTGCGCCGCAAGCAGCAGCTGATCCAATTCCGTTGGCACGGGAGAGCCACGGCGCAAGGCACGCGGGAGAGCCACAGGCCAACCAGTCGCTTAAACGGTTACCCTCGGAGGATTATGCTGCTACAGATACGAAGCTGTATTAGAAGAGTGTTGGCTGGGAGGGTGGACCGTAGGCTTGAATCGAAAGTGATTGCGAATGACGATGGTTTTGTTCTGATGTTAGAAATGAAGGTGAAAAATACACCAAAGGTCACATTTTATGTCGTCATAAGCACTTCGTGTAACGACTCTCAATATACATACATGGACAGCTCAACCTACACCGTAATGTCAGGGAATAACCTGAATAAATGGTTCATTATTCCACGTCTGGGCGGTGGCCCGGCCGTAACAAGAGCCGGATTAGGTGTTGTTCGATCTCCCCTTCCAGCTTGACTTCTGGGCCATGCGGTATTCGAAAGGTCGTCAAAGACTCAAAATTATGAAATTTTACTTCAGTTCTTCTTTGGCAATGTTCGAAAGAGTGCCATTTCTAAAACAAATAGCTAAGCCATTTTTTAGGTCAGCCCAATTTTTGTCCATTTTTGGCTCGTAGCCGTTTTCTTCAGTTTGACCTTAAATCAATTCCTTAGAAGGCAAACACCTCCAAAAATGGACGATTTGTCAATTTCTTTATGTGTATTTTTTTTTTTACCAAAGGCGTTTCCGATATTGACATTACCACCATCGTCTTTCTAGCGTTAAGATAAATATTCTGTACTCTCAGAATGAAATCCTGATACAATTTGACCTAATAAGGTCAGATTGAATACCTGACCGGAAAATTTGACTGAATGAATATTTGACTGAATGAATATAAATAGCTGAACGCAAGGTACCCTGGCAGAAAATAATAATGTTACATGTCGGTCTGTGCTCATAATCTTATACAACATACACTTATATGTTGGAAAGATTCGTGTATTTCCTAGGCATTCTATAGAATGCCTGAAAATCAGGCATTCTTTAGAATGCCTAGGGATTCTATAGAATCCCTGGTGGGTCAGGCATTCTATAGAATACCTAGGGATTCTATAGAATGCCTGGTCGGTCAGGCATTCTGTAGAATGCCTAGGCATTCTATAGAATGCCTGATTCCACACATTGCCTGTAACATATATACCTACACATAGAATATTACAGTTGATGAACAGATAGAATAAATTTTGCGGCTGTCTCTGCTAATGTTATCCTACCACTTTTGGGGTTCATGCACTCATTTATTTCCAGAATGGCCGCCTCGAGCGCTATCCTTGTCATTTTGTCAATGTTTTCTTTAACACTCTTAGCCGCTCTCCAGTCTGGCAATGCTCCACATTCATGAGTGTGTTTTACAATGGTTTTGTCTCTCTGATATTGTATATCTTTCCGATGTTCCCTCAGCTGTATATCCAAACCGCGACAGGTTTCGCCATAGTATGGCTTGGAACACCCAAGACAGGGGATCTTAATATAAACAATGCTGTTCTCATGTCGTGCGTTCCGTTTACTTCTCACTATTTGTTCTATGCTTTTTCCCGTCTTGCTTATAACGACCACATCCGTTCCTTTCAAAAAGTTGGTGGTGGTGTCAACATGCTTGGAATGTGGCACAACAATGACTTTGTGGTTCTTCTTCTCTTTCTGAGTTTTTGGAATCCTATCACGAATTTTCTTTGCCTTTAATTTACATCTGATAACCAGTAAAACGCCTTTTGGGCGAAGAACGAGCGAGCGAGATAGTGAGCCCTGCACGTGCGGAAGGGCGAGAGGGTACTTCCAACGGGCTTGTGCAAAGCACACTTCTAACCGGTCGCTAGCGGTGTACCAAATTTGAACGCAATTGGCCCAGCCGTTCCTGAGATCTGGAGGCGGCATTCTGCACGTGCGCACGTGCAAACGGGGTCCGAACTGACTTTTGCACGGCACCCTACTGACTGGTCCCAAACCGTGTATCAAATTTGAGCGAAATCGGCCCAGCCGTTCTCGAGATCTGGAAGCGCCCCCTGCACGTGCGCACGTGCAGTAGCACCCTAACCGCAACACGTGGGAATGCATTGCCTGGTTGGTGCCTACCTGTATGCCAAGTTTCAGCGAAGTCGCCCCAGTAATTACCGAGTTATTGAAATGGGAACAAATTTGGCACCTCTTCTTTTTGTATTTTGCACGTGCAGTGGGGGTCACTCACATAGATCAAGAGTATCCCCTTTGGTAGAAGGGATGCAGCTACCCTACAAAAATTACTGCAAGACAATCGCCCGAGCGGCTGCTGAGATATGAGCCTCTCAAAATCACTACTTTTGCAAAACAGCTTGAACACCCTTGACTTTTCACGTGGCACGTGCCACGACGGTCACTGAGATGTGTCAAAGGTAGTCAATTACGGGTTAGAAGGGATGGGGCTACCCAGCAAAAAAGACCGCAGGCCAATCGGTCTAGCGGTTGCTGAGATATAAGCCTCTCAAAAGCGTTACAGGCCGGGCCGGGCCGGGCCGCTCATACTGAGATTTTTCCGTTATATTGAAAAGACCCGCTTCGCTCGCTGCGCTCGCTCGCTCGTAATCATCGCTTTTGGGTACCTCAAGTCCTTGAATACACTTTCTATGTACGCCAGCTCATCGCCCAAGTACTCATCACTGCATATTCGGTATGCTCTGAGATAAAAACCGATTATTACACCTGTTTTTACTCTGTCGCCATGAGCTGAGTAGTAATGGATGTAATCCTCCTTGTTTGTTTCCTTTCTGTTGACCTTGAATTTCAATTCATCGTCATTTCGCATGATCAACACGTCTGAGAACGGGACACATCCAACGCTCTCTTCTTCAATGGTAAACTGTACATATACACTTGGCTTTTTACAGTTTACCATTGAATTGAATACAGTTTACCATTGAAGAAGAGAGCGGTGGACGTCTCCTGTTCTTAGACGTGTTGATCATGCGAAGTGACGATGAATTGAAATTCAAAGTCCACACATTTGAAAAATTCATTGTCATTATCTTGAAAATCTTGCCATTTAGGTCTTAGCATTGTCAATGCACTTCCCTGTTAGCCGCACAACTCAAGTTCCACCCAAAAGTAGTTGGTATCAGTAGACTGCGCCTTGCAATGTCAAATGCAACTAAACATGTGAACAGAGTGACATATTTATTTAAAATCTTGAGTCCTATGGGCCTACCCTCTCTCCTTCCAGCATTTCTGCAAGCACATTCGAAAATGACCTTTCATCGTTATTTCCACTTCCGTGCGATCAATGAACTTGTAAGCTAACCACTAGTTAATACACTATCATCTTACTGTTGGTTGCTTGTAGCAACTAGATAACATAAAACGAAAAAAAATTAACACAACACCAAAACACCAATCTTGTTGATTCCTTTTGGTTCTGCCTGGTGACGAAGGCCCTTTCTTTACGCGATATCGATATTCCTCTTCTAATCTTGAAGCCCAGGTGCTTTACCAATTGGCCATAAATGATACTAATTCATTATATCAATTGAGAAGCGCAAATCATGGTAATAATTAACAAATAGGGTCGATTATTCCAACGCGACATAAAAAAGACGGGGGTACCTGTCTATTTTTTTTTTTTGCTGTTTTTCTCCATATAATGGCACTCCATTAAAGGGACTATCCCACCTTCTAAAATGCTGTTAAAACCAGTTAAATTGTGCCCGACTTTATAGATTGGATGACCAGGAACACGGTTCTGGCATTTATTTTTCATTAAACATCTTAGGCTTCCCATATTCCAAACACAAACTTTCAAATATGTGACGTCACAGCCCAAAATTACCTCCTTCCCCAGGCCACATTACTGTCATAAAGCTGATTCTTTTTACTCTGTAGGCACCACAACAAAGTTCAGGCCAAGTTTTAAGCGATTTTTCAACGAACAAACCCATTTAAATCAGAATGACTAAACGAGGTGACGTCACACTAACGGTCGCTCCATGTTGAAGATAGGGCCTTGTACAAGGCCCATTTTCAAATGAAGGGAACGAATTTCTTCAACACCAAGAGGCCGCGGGGGTTGCAACCTAGATAGATAGTGGTTTCTGAACCTCGCCGCAAACTTGGCTATCTTAACTCAAACCCCATGTTAAAGGTGGGATAGTCCCTTTAATGCCGCATTTGCCGTTGGTGAAACTCGTCGGCTATTTTCTGGCTGATATTTTTTCACGCCGGCGGATATTTTCCGCCTGGTTGGTGAAACTCCTCCGCGGTTTTTTAACAGAAAAATTGCGCCAGGCGGCTATTTTTCTGTTGGTAAAACTGGCCTCTGACCTGTGACGTCATCGGTGACCCCGAGGTCAATGAAATTGGATTTCCCTCGACAAATTTGATAAGGCTTTCGATCGCCGATTGAATTTTGCGAGCCCGTCCAGTAGTTTCGGAGATACAAGGGGGGCAAAAAATAGCCCCCCCCCCCCACCAGTTCACGTTATAAACAGACCCCACCAGGGCGCGGGTTAAAGGCGTAGCCAGGAGCCTGCCACTAACAGGGTAAAGTTATCGCTAGTTTTTGACGGTCAACACCGGCAAATGGCACGAAATGGTTTTTGCCGGCAGAAATGCCAACCCTGGCCGGTGATTCGAAAGGAATACTTTAACTTTTTTATAAATTCAGCTCGAACCTTTTGAATGGAAGGATTCACAAGGACAGAGTCCCTGCCAAGCTGAGCTTGTTGCGTTGACCCTGCCCTCTAGCCTCTGATTGCGCAATTCCTGGTCTATGGCGGAGTGGGGATGAGTGGAGTTTTGAGTAGGCTGACGGGAGCAGCACAGCCCTGCTGTCCCGGCCGACTGACCTGTGCTGACGGCGTGGCGGCCGCGCAGGGCGGCGCGTAGGGCGCTGGCAGGGCGGGCGCCGCCCGGCAGGGAGGCCAGCGCGGCTGTGAACGGTGCCGGGTACTGCCGCTCCAGGGCGGCCAGCACGGGCGCGCCGGCCGCCAGCAGGGGCGCCCACTCCGCCTCGGCCGCCCTCTCGGTGACCACGCTGGCCACGCACCTGGGCAGAAGAGCACAGGGGGTCAGCAGAGCTCAGAGCACAGGGGGTCAGCAGAGCTCAGAGGGCGGCTGAGCACCCCCCCCCCCCCCCACCGGCCCAGCCGAGAGTGCGGCTGTACGACTGTACTAGGTACTCACTAGAAGGTTTTTCGCGATTGCTCAGAAAGCGCTGGTAATAGACATGGATAACTAAGAAGTAACAAGTAATCCAAGTAATCCAAGTAAGTAATCCATGTAATAGAGCTAAAATTTCGCAAAAATCAACTATGATTCAAACCAGACCTTATGACAATGTCAGGTCATATCAGGCCACTGACCTCTGAGCTTCACTTCTGCATGGTACCGTAAACGGGGGTGACTGCCTTGCGGGGAGACTTCGCCACGTTTCTCGAAAATATCTTAGGGTGATCTCCAGTGATATTTTGCGAAGAAAGTAGGTAGTCATTTTTGATGCACATATGAAAGATAATTGATGGTCTTTCAAATTTAGGGGAGAGTGAGGTAAGTCGCCCAGGTGGGGTGAGACGCCCTTTCGATATAACAGGAAAAACAGATATCATCAGATAATACAATGGCCATTCCGTTTCGCCGAGGGATACAGTTATCGTCACCACCGAGCCGCAGTTGTCTTACAACCGCATTAACGTGCGACTGAATTTACCCGACCACTGATTTGGAGATAATCATTAGATAATCGTATCCCGGTATTGAGTAACATAGATCGTACTACGCAGACAAAAAAAAATGAGCAATACAAAATCACGTATCGTTGTGACCCGACAACTCAGGTCTCCATAGGGTCCACATTCCGGTGCTGCAGACCTAACCGTTTCTCTTGTTCAGGCTCTCACATCCTCCTCGCGTTCCCAGCAGGCTCATCCACCGACGCTCCCTTGCCCTCCGGTATTCTACATTTTGCCGCCACACGCGCTCTAACCCTACGACCCGTACGTCGCTCACGTTATGATCTGCTGAGCGGAAATGACTGCTGACAGGGAGAGGGACGGCTGGATTTTCAGCTCGTATGGAGGACAGATGATTTTGGATACGGGTATAAAGACGCCCGCCGGTCTCGCCCACATAGCATACACATTTACATACGTCGCACCAGATGCCATACACAACATTCTCACTTCTGCACCCGATTGTCCTGTCATACGTCGTTACACACCCTGGACTCACGCCTGCCACTCGCTCCACATCTCTGTACATGCGCTTGCAGATCACACACTCCTTTCCACAGCTGTCGATCTTGCGTTCAGTCCCGCTCGATACGGCACCTCTCGTTTTCCTATGAACAAGTATATCGCGTAAATTTTTACCCCGTTTGTAGGCAATCATTGGGTCCATGGAGAAGATCTGGCTCAGTCTTTCGGATCTCTGCAGTAGGTGTCTCTTGCTTTTCAACAGTTTTGTCATGTTTGGAAGGAACTGGGAAAAGGTTATGGCCATGGGGACCCGGCCTGTCTTGTTGTTCTCCGGTGCCTTACTACCTGGTTGCTTACTGCCGATCTTGTCAACCTTACGCAGCTGTCGCTCTACAAAAGGTGCCGGGTACTGTCGCTCCATCAGTCTCGCCTTCAGGTTCTCCCTGTGTCTCTGGTAGTCCTCCTCTTTCTGACAGATCCGTTTAAGTCTCAGGCCCAGGCCGTATGGGACCGCCTTCTTGGTGTGAGTGGGGTGGTCTGAATTAAAATGGAGATACGACTTCGAATCGGTCGGTTCGAATCGGTCGGTATCTCCATTTCAATTCAGACCACCCCACTCACACCAAGAAGGCGGTCCCATACGGCCTGGGCCTGAGACTTAAACGGATCTGTCAGAAAGAGGAGGACTACCAGACACAGGGAGAACCTGAAGGCGAGACTGATGGAGCGACAGTACCCGGCACCTTTTGTAGAGCGACAGCTGCGTAAGGTTGACAAGATCGGCAGTAAGCAACCAGGTAGTAAGGCACCGGAGAACAACAAGACAGGCCGGGTCCCCATGGCCATAACCTTTTCCCAGTTCCTTCCAAACATGACAAAACTGTTGAAAAGCAAGAGACACCTACTGCAGAGATCCGAAAGACTGAGCCAGATCTTCTCCATGGACCCAATGATTGCCTACAAACGGGGTAAAAATTTACGCGATATACTTGTTCATAGGAAAACGAGAGGTGCCGTATCGAGCGGGACTGAACGCAAGATCGACAGCTGTGGAAAGGAGTGTGTGATCTGCAAGCGCATGTACAGAGATGTGGAGCGAGTGGCAGGCGTGAGTCCAGGGTGTGTAACGACGTATGACAGGACAATCGGGTGCAGAAGTGAGAATGTTGTGTATGGCATCTGGTGCGACGTATGTAAATGTGTATGCTATGTGGGCGAGACCGGCGGGCGTCTTTATACCCGTATCCAAAATCATCTGTCCTCCATACGAGCTGAAAATCCAGCCGTCCCTCTCCCTGTCAGCAGTCATTTCCGCTCAGCAGATCATAACGTGAGCGACGTACGGGTCGTAGGGTTAGAGCGCGTGTGGCGGCAAAATGTAGAATACCGGAGGGCAAGGGAGCGTCGGTGGATGAGCCTGCTGGGAACGCGAGGAGGATGTGAGAGCCTGAACAAGAGAAACGGTTAGGTCTGCAGCACCGGAATGTGGACCCTATGGAGACCTGAGTTGTCGGGTCACAACGATACGTGATTTTGTATTGCTCATTTTTTTTTTTTTGTCTGCGTAGTACGATCTATGTTACTCAATACCGGGATACGATTATCTAATGATTATCTCCAAATCAGTGGTCGGGTAAATTCAGTCGCACGTTAATGCGGTTGTAAGACAACTGCGGCTCGGTGGTGACGATAACTGTATCCCTCGGCGAAACGGAATGGCCATTGTATTATCTGATGAAGCTGAGAATACATCAGCGAAACGTCTGAAGTTATCTAACTTTTCTACCTATATGGCCTTTTGCTGATACGTATATATATATATATATATATATATATATATATATATATATATATATATATATATATATATATATATATATATATATATATATATATATATATATATATATATATATATATATATATATATATATATATATATATATATATATATATATATATATATATATATATATATATATATATATATATATATATATATATATATATATATATATATATATATATATATATATTAGGTCATTAGTAGCTACAATTTGTATATCTCGGAATTTCGATATCGGTGACCTAAGGTCAGGTCAATTTCTCGACCTCCCAAAAATAAGTCAATGGGGGAAAAAATCAACTGCCTGTTTTTACCACTAAAACGGGTCGGAATGGCCCCATATACCACACATGACTTCATATACGATCAACCTTCACTACCTTGAGGTCTGTTTTGCTGTTGGGCAGCTGTGAGGTCATGTGACGTCATCAAAGGTCACCAAAGGTTTTTGGCCAATAACTCCGTACAGGAACAAGATACAGACGCGTGGATGGTCTCATTGTGTTCAGCTCGTCAAGACGCATCGAATGATATACATGATGACCTCGAGGTCACGTGACCTGAGGTCAACCTTTGACCTTGACCTTTCGAGGTCAACATACATATCATTCGATGCGGGGATTGACGAGATGATCACGATGATGCCCTTAGTTTGTTCCTTTCTTGACTAATTCGAAAGTTATTCGAGAAAAACTCTCTCCATATCTAGCGCCACCATTTTGACTTTTTCGACCCCTGTGACGTCATCTTTGACCTGACCTGAAAATGACCTTAGTAAAAATTGTAGATCTTGGCCGTGCGTATCCGATGCCGTTTACCGCTTGTCGCTATCTTGCTTCGTTCTCGAGATCTCAGGGGGGGGCGGTCATCCGCCCCCCCCCCCGTCGGTGCGAAGTTGGCGCAGACCCCCGTCGGTGCGCGGGTTAAAACAAAGGAGGCTAGCTCTAAGGCCTCGCACGCTGACAAAAAGCTTATGGATCATATGCACACCATAAATACCTTTTTTATTTCAAACTGCTCAGTGATTTACCCTTGCATGTACCGCCACTTTATTTAGTTATACATTTATTTAGTTCACGTTCCAATTAGACCCGTTCCACTGAAGTGTGGCTATTCCAGAGTCAGGCTAAATATATCAAAGTAGAAACAGCTCACTGTTGGTAACTCATGCTAAAGTACAGGCACACGCATCAATTCACGCCCATTCCCACTCCGCCATAGACGTGCTGGCAGCCAGCCCAGCTGCGACTGGCGCACGCTGCTTGTTTGTTTTTGTTTTGTTGGGTTAGGCCCTTTCGGTCTGACAAGACCATGCAGAGTCGGACGAATGAGAGAATTATAGGGGGAGACATTGGTCTGGGCAGACACCCTATATCAGTGTCAGAAAAGTGGCCCGTTTCTAAGTTTTCTTGAACTCGGAAGATTTGTTCTGCGAAAAATCTTGACTAAAGTAAAGCAATTTTTGTTCTGTGAGCAAACGTTCCCTAAACAGATGGCCAATGATTTGTGTAACAATGTACCTCTACCCATCTATGTCAGCACTTAGGCACTATCGGCTTGATGGAGCATTTCACAATGGGTCACTTAACAAAAACCCAACTGCCTGCCCACTATGACTGATTTTTCTTCTTCAGCAGATTTAGTCATCTCTCTCTCAGTCTCCATGGCTACTGAATGAAGACCTGGACTCCTGAATAGAATGCAGTACAAACTACT